>NC_044034.1:30456706-30556159 GCF_901765095.1 Microcaecilia unicolor
AAAACGTTGTGAAACGGCATATTTTTGTGGTGGGAGGGGGTTTGTGACCACTGGGGGAGTCAGGTGAGGTCATCCCCGACTCCCTCCAGTGGTCCTCTGGTCATTTAGGGCACTTTTTGGGGCCCTATTTGTGGAAAAACAGGGTCCAGGAAAAGTGCCCTAAATTCTCACTAAAAACGCATATTTATTTTCCATTATCGGCGAAAGGCGCCTATCTCTGATCGGCCGATAACCACGCCCCAGTTCCGCCTTCACCACGCCTTTGACACGCCCCCATCAACTTTGTCCGCATCCGCGACGGAGTGCAGTTGAAAACGTCCAAATTCGGCTTTCGATTATACCGCTTTATTCGTTTTTGTGAGATAAACGTCTATCTCCCGATTTGGGTCGCAATATAGGCGTTTTTCTTTTTTCAATTATAAGCTGGATAGTAACATAGTAGATGACGGCAGAAAAAGACCTGCACGGTCCATCCAGTCTGCCCAAGACAAACTCATATGTGTATACCTTACCTTGAATTTGTACCTGTCCTTTTCAGGGCACAGACCGTATAAGTCTGCCCAGCAGTATTTCCCGCCTCCCAACCACCAGTCCCGCCTCCCATCATCGGCTCTGGTACAGACCGTATAAGTCTGCCCTCCCCTATCCTAGCCTCCCAACCACCAACCCCTCTTCCCCCCACCTGCTCCACCACCCAATTTCAGTTAAGCTTCTGAGGATCTATTTTGAAGCGGTGCAAAGAAAAACTCCGAGGATGGTATGGGATTTGCGTTCCAAGACGTACGAAGAGAGACTTGCTGACCTGAACATGTATACCCTGGAGGAAAGGAGGAACAGGGGTGATATGATACAGATGTTCAAATATTTGAAAGTTATTAATCCGCAAACGAACCTTTTCCGGAGATGTGAAGGCGGTAGAACTAGAGGGCATGATATGAGATTGAAGGGGGGCAGACTCAGGAAAGATGTCAGGAAGTATTTTTTCACGGAGAGGGTAGTGGACGCTTCGAATGCCCTCCCGCGGGAGGTGGTGGAGATGAAAACGGTAACGGAGTTCAAACATGCGTGGGATATGAATAAAGGAATCCTGTGCATAAGGAATGGATCCTCAGAAGTTTAGCTGAAATTGGGTGGCGGAGCAGGTGAGAGGAAGAGGGGTTGGTGGTTGGGAGGCTAGGATAGGGGAGGGCAGACTTATACGGTCTGTACCAGAGCCGGTGATGGGAGACGGGACTGGTGGTTGGGAGGCGGGAAATACTGCTGGGCAGACTTATACGGTCTGTGCCCTGAAAAGGACAGGTACAAATTCAAGGTAAGGTATACACATATGAGTTTGTCTTGGGCAGACTGGATGGACCATGCAGGTCTTTTTCTACCGTCATCTACTATGTTACTATGTATGTAAAAAGACTGGAAGCGGTGCAAAGAAATGCTACAAAAATGGTATGGGATTTGCATTGCAAACCATATGAGGAGAGACTTGCTGACCTGAACATGTATACTCTGGAGGAAAGGAGGAGCAGGGGTGATATGATACAGACGTTCAAATACTTGAAAGGTATTAATCCGCAAACAAATCTTTTCCGGAGATGGGAAGGCGGTAGAACGAGAGGACATGAAATGAGATTGAAGGGGGGCAGACTCAGGAAAGATGTCAGGGAGTATTTTTTCACGGAGAGGGTGGTGGACGCTTGGAATGCCCTCCCGCGGGAGGTGGTGGAGATGAAAACGGTAACGGAGTTCAAACATGCGTGGGATAAACATAAAGGAATCCTGTGCATAAGAAATGGATCCTCAGGAAGAGGCAAGCAAAAATTGAAGTATATGACATTGGGATAGCAACGTCCTCAACTTTGTCCCTATTTCTAGGTCCTTATATGCCAGCGATGAAAAACCAACCCTACTTTTTAAAGGGGTTTGAAACATGCTCTTTCTAATGAAAATGATTAAAAAGATTTTCCAGAAGGTCTTTTTTTTGTAAAAGTGGGCTAAAAATACCCTATTTTGGGCGTTTTTGCAAAAATCATCAACTTTATACTCAGTTTGTGAACTAATGGAAAATATTAGGAGAATGAAATTTTATATTCGAAAACCTTGTGTTGATAAGTTGTTGTGTGCAAAGTTTCACGTTTATCACACCTTTAATTCCAGAGATATAAAAAGCCAAACTTTACAATTTTTTCGTGCCACAAATTTTTCGGACCAAGTTTGCTCCAAGTTTTCTTCATGGAAATCGCTCATGAAGATTTTTTTTATTATTTTGTTTAATAGAGTGCAAAAAGTTGTACAAGATGGCCAAGTTTTGTTTCTCTCAACAAAATATTGCCGGAGATACAGTGTTTCAAAGTTGCCGAAATCTCAGAGTCATACCATAGAAGGCTGCAGTATGGGGTCAAACAGATTACTATATCTCGGCAAGTATTGCATCGGCGAACGTAAAACTTTGTCATTGTTCATTGGGGACATGTATGAATGTTCACAGAAAATGTCATCAAAATCTGTGATGGTCGAGCAGGGCACTTCTCTGAAATCAGACCACTTGATATGGAATGACCCTCTAGCCCATCCCCATCTATTCAGTCACGATCAGGACGTAGACCGTAGAAGTCTGCCCAACACTGTTCTTGTACTAAACGGTTTAGGTCGGCCAAATGCCAGAGTTCCCCGGGTTTGTTTTTCAGCGATAATGGAAAAAAGTGCCGGCCATCTCAAACCCGGCAAAATCCAAGGCATTTGGTCGTGGGAGGAGCCAGCATTTGTAGTGCACTGGTCCCTCTGACATGCCAGGACACCAACCGGGCACCCTAGGGGGCACTTCTAAAAATTAAAAAAATATATACAAATAGCTCCCAGGTCCATAGCTCCCTTACCTTGGGTGCTGAGCCCCCCAAATCCCCCCAAAACCCACTCCCTACAACTCTACACCATTACCATAGCCCTTATGGGCGAAGGGGGGCACCTACATGTGGGTACAGTGGGTTTTGGGGGGGGGTTGTAGGGCTCAACACTTAGCACCACAAGTGTAACAGGTAGGGGGGAGGATGGACCTGGGTCTGCCTGCCTGAAGTGCACTGCACCCATTAAAACTGCTCCAGGGACCTGCATACTGCTGTCAGGGAGCTGGGTATGACATTTGAGGCTGGTATACAGGCTGGCAAAAAAGTGTTTTATTTTTTTAGTGTGGGAGGGGGTTGGTGACCACTGGGGGAGTATGGGGAGGTCATCCCCCATTCCCTCCGGTGGTCACCTGGTCAATTGGGGCACCTTCTTGAGGCTTGGTTGTGAAAATTAAAGGACCAAGTAAACCCGGCGAAATACTGCTTAATGCTGCTTTTTTCCCCATTATCCGCGAAAGCCGGCCATCTGGTAGCCACGCCCATGCCCGCTCATGTCCCGCCTTTGCCGTAGACCCGCCCCCTTGCACTTTCGCTGGCGCGGCGATGGGAAAGCGGCGATGGTGTCAAAAACGCGGCTTTCGATTATACCGATTTCGCCGCTTTTGCGAAATCGCCGGCCATCTCCCGATTTATGTCGGAAGATGGCCGGCGATCACTTTCGAAAATAAGCCTGATAGTAAATGACAGCAGATAAAGATCTGTTCGGTCCATCCAGTCTGCCCAACAAGATAAACTCATTTTACATGGGATGTGCTACTTTATACCCGAGTTTGATTTGTCCCTGCATTTCTCAGGGCACAGACCGTAAAAGTCAGCCCAGCACTGTTCCTGTACTATAAGTTCTGAAGCTAACGTTGAAGCCTCTTAAAATTTACACTCCAGCCCATCCCTATCCAGTCACGATCAGGGCGTAGACCGTAGAAGTCTGCCCAGCATCGGTTTTACTCTCCAGATACCAGCCTCGTCATCCAATCTCCGCTAAGATTCTGTACATCCATTCCTTCTAAACAGTACTAATTATCTTCTCCAAATTTGTTCAATATGAGATTACGAGCCCAACCAGAAAGGGACTATATATATTCGCCCCAAACCAGCATGAATTTTTGCTTTCTTTCTTTCTTTTTATTTATATAACAAAATTTATAGCCAGCACATCGTAACATCTGAGTGGGTTACAATAAAACAAACATAATCACGATCACAAACATCGCTAAAACAAATAGACAATACAACGATACAAAATTCTAAAATAATAAAAAGATAAATATTGAAATGCAAACTAGTTATACAAATGAAAAAATGCAATCATTGCTGTAAATTCATATAACTAGCGCAAAAAGAATTGAAACAGTCTAAACTCCCTGCTACCCAGAAAAAGCCTTACCAAACAACAAACTCTTCAACTGCTTCCTAAACAAAGGCAAGGAACAGCATTCCACAATGTGTGGCCAAGAACAGAGAAAATATGAGAACGAATCGTTTGCAAACGGACATCATGAAGGGAAGGAACTTGCAACAACATTTGATCTTGAGACCGAACGGACCAAACAGGACAATATTCCCGCAACCTCTGAGTCAAGGCCAATGGAACATCATCATGTAAAGCTCTAAAACCCAACACCAACAGCTTAGGCTCAACCCACCAAACTATGGCAACCAACGTAGTTTCTGTAAACGTGGATTGAGATGCTCCAATTTACTGGCCCACGTAATTAGCCACTTGCAATGCCTGTAGCGTCGTATATGGTAAACCACACAACAAGGCATTGTAATAATCAAAATGCGGCAGCACATAACTCTACAGCACCGAACGAAAATGATGGCGTCCTGAAGTTACCACATAAGAAGAACACGGAGCTTATTCTGCCAATGCCACAAGGAAAGCACCTCTGCTTGAGATCAAAATTGAAAGCGGTTCTAAGCCCGACAATGCTGACTTTCTGATGGAACAATCTTCCCCCTGCACTGTGTAATCCCAACATATTTAGCTGCCCCAACAGACGTCCTAAAGAGGAAAACCCTATCTCGCATCCTAATAGTACCCCACTAAGGGGCCCTTTTACTAAGCTGCATAAGCACCTACGTGCGCCCAATGCGTGCCAGTTCTGAGTTACCGCCCGGCTACCCTGTGGCCCAGGTAATTTCATTTTTGACGTGCATCCACTACACGCACCAGTAAATCATTTTTATTGTCTGGTGCGCGGCGCAACCGGACAGTAAAAGGCATTTGACATGCGTAGACCATTACTGCCCAATGAATGCGTTTGACCTTACCGCTAAGTTAATGCTGGCTGGTAAGGTCTCAGACCCAAAATGGACGCGTATCAATTTTCATTTTGCCGCACGTCCATTTTCGATCAAAATAAGAGGCATTTTTACAGGTGCGCTGAAAAATGGATCTGAGTGCGTCCAAAACACGTGCCTACACTACCGCAGGCCATTTTTTTAGTGCACCTTAGTAAAAGGACCCCTCAATCTGTGTTATTCTCCTCCAATAATGTTTGATCTTATTACAACTCCAAAACATAGTAACATAGTAACATAGTAGATGACGGTAGAAAAAGACCTGCACGGTCCATCCAGTCTGCCCAACAAGATAACTCATATTTGCTGCTTTTTGTGTATATCCTACTTTGATTTGTACCTATGCTCTTCAGGGCACAGACCGTATAAGTCTGCCCCGCACTATCCCTGCCTCCCAACCACCAGTCCCGCTTCCCACCACCGGCTCTGGCACAGACCGTATAAGTCTGCCCAGCCCTATCCCCGCCTCCCAACCTCCAGCCCCGCCTCCCGATCTTGACTAAGCTCCTGAGGATCCATTCCTTCGGCACAGGATTCCTTTATGCGATTGGAATGCAAAGGAAAACGTTCCAATTACACGGAACCAAACCTGATTCCAGTATACCTGTATATGAGGACAAAAATAAATATTTTTGTTAACATTTGTACCCTGTGCTTTCCCACTCACTCATGGCAGGCTCAATGTGGCTTACATGGGGCAATGGAGGGTTAAGTGACTTGCCCAGAGTCACAAGGAGCTGCCTGTGCCTGAAGTGGGAATCGAACTCAGTTCCTCAGTTCCCCAGGACCAAAGTCCACCACCCTAACCACTAGGCCACTCCTACACTGACAAAAATACAGCACGAATGTTAAGTGTGCCCACCTCAGCTTTACAGGACTAACAGAGAGAGCTGTGGGGTTTCTGACTTTTTTTTTTAAACTAAAAGCAGCAATAAAACATGTCTGATGCATTTCATTTCTGTGAGTTCACCTAACTCTCATTTAATTAGAAAAAAACAAGTCTACAAAGCTCACAGCTCAATAATCTCACCATGGGACCTAACCTTGCCAGACAAAAAAAATTAAAAGCAGCAAACAATGCGAAGGAATACTAGTGTGAAAAAAAATATTTATAAGAATTTTCTCCACCTCAGCTTGCAAGTGTGACACAAGATAAAGCCCCTTGGCCTGCTTTTCTACAGAAAAAAAACTGTTCAAGGCAGACGATGTGAAAATGCTGAGAAAAGCTCCCGACTGTGCTGCCAAAAATGTAGGTCTTTATAATCATTCACGAGGCAAAACAACACTTTGTTTCAATAAGTCTGCAATGAAGCTACTAAATAGTAAATTTAAAACGAATCAGAGCAAATATTTCTTCACGCACCCCTGGATTCTTTACATGGCCTCCAAATTTGCTCGCAATCCTGACATCTGTGCGCAAATTAGTTAATGAGCGATTAACAATCATTGGCTGACAATCAATTGTTGATGTTAATTGGCATTGATCTGCCTTGTGCACGATTCTATAACGATCCACGCTCAAATCATCTCACGCACAACCCAATAGGGGGATGGCCAGGGGAGGGGCATGGGCAGGCCTGGGGCATTCCAATGAATTATGCGCAGTATTATAGAATTTGGGGAATGCTCGTCCAAGTTGCATGCCAGGATTTACGCCAGGTTGTAAGTCATTGTGCCCAAAGCTGGGCACAGGAATCTGCACTAGGTGCTATTCTATAAAGGGCGATTATCAAAGAGCTGAGTGCTGATTTTTCTCGGTGCCTATGTGTCGGCACCAATTACCGAATCCAGCCCTTGATGTGTAATTGAACTCTGGAATTCATTGTCAGAGAATGTGGTAAAAGTGGTTAGTTTAGCAGGGTTTAAAAAAAACGTTTGCACCATTTCCTAAAAGAAAAGTCCATAAACCATTATTAAGATGGATTTAGCAAAATGCATTGCTTATTCCTGGGATAAGCAGCATAAAACCTGTTTTACTCTTTTTGGATCTTGCCAGGATTGGCTGCTGTTAGAAACAGAATATGGGACTTGATGGATCTGCAGTCTGTTACAGTATGGCAATGCTTATGTATTTATATATACTTATGTATTTTATAAATAAATGGCTATAGTCTACATATGGTTCCGAAAAAACCCACGTAAGTGGTATTCTATAAGCCGTGCCTAAAGTTTCCACGGTTTCTAGAATTAACATTCAAGTGGAGGGGTCGTGCATAAAATAAGGCACCACTATTTCAACCAATGAAAACATGGAGGGACATAATCGAACGGCGCCGGCCAAATAGCTGGCCGGCCATCTTCGTGGCTGGTGCCGCAAGGGGGCGGAGCTAACCGTATTTTTGAAATACGGTTGGAGCCGACTAAATCGATCATCGGGTGTAGAGGAGATGGCCGGCTTCGTTTTTGAGCCATAATGGAAACTGGGCCCAGCCATCTCAAACCCGGCGAAATGCAAGGCATTTGGTCATGGGAGGAGCCAGCATTTGTAGTGCACTGGCCCCCCTCACATGCCAGGACACCAACCGGGCACCCTAGGGGGCACTTCTAAAAAATAAAAAAAATAACAATAGCTCCCAGGTACATAGCTCCCTTACCTTGTGTGCTGTGCCCCCCAAATCCCCCTCAAAACCCACTACCCACAACTTTACAACACTACCATAGCCCTAAGGGGTGAAGGGGGCACCTACATGTGGGTACAGTGGGTTTTGGGGGGGGGGGTGGAGGGCTCCCATTTACCACCACAAGTGTAACAGGTTGGGGGGGGGGTGGACCTGGGTCCGCCTGCCTAAAGTGCACTGCACCCACTAAAAACTTCTCCAGGGACTTGCTTACTGCTGTCAGGGAGCTGGGTATGACATTTCAGACTGGCATAGAGGCTGGAAAAAAAGTTTTGTTTTGGTTTTTTTTTTTGGGTGGGAGGGGGTTGGTGACCACTGGGGGAGTAAGGAGAGGTGATCCCCGATTCCCTCCGGTGGTCATTTGGTCAGTTGGGGCTCCTTTGTGAAGCTTGGTCGTGAAAAAAGGGACCAAGTAAAGCTGGCAAAATGTCCGTCAAGCCTGGCTTTTTTTCCCATTATCGGGCGAAGCCGGCCATCTCGTGAGCACGCCCCTGTCCCGCCCCCGTCCTGACTTCACTACCCTACCGACATGCCCCCTTGAAGTTTCGCCAGCTCCGCGACGGAAAGCAGTTGGCACCGGCCAAAATCAGCTTTTGATTATACCGATTTGGCCGGGTTCAGGAGATCGCCGGCCATCTCCCAATTTGTGTCGGAAGATGGCCAGGGATCTCTTTCGAAAATGAGCTGGATAGTGCAAATGCCCACGCATAAATTTACATGCAGAGTACCGTTCTTCTACAATTATGTGCGTAACTCAAAACCGTGCCCCCGATCCGCCCTGAAATGCCCATGACCCTACCATTTCCATGCCTCCTTTTTTGGGCCACAAGTAAAGTTTAGGCATGGATCCCTCGCCTAACTTTACGTGCGTAAGTCCCAATTAAATCTAATTAGTGTCAATAATTGCTTGTTAAAAAGCCAATTATTGGCACTAATTAGCTCATAATTCTATCAAATTGCATGCACAAATTGGGAATGCACCTAAATTTTCATGCACAAGTTTTGGCGACTTTTATAGAATCGAGGGGAAAGTGTAAAAAAATGGGGGGGAAAAAAGAAACACCTTCTCCCCTCACTCAACCCTCTCCCCCAAATAACTGTGACTTTTCCAAGCAGTTCCATGAAGTGGCTCAAGTGACCTTCTTACTGACAGGAATGGCATGACGAAGCACTGTGGATCCTCGAAACGAACATGATATCCTTAAGTGCAGCCAACCACCTGCAGCTCCAACAGTCAAACTCCTGGCATGTCCTGACTGCAAGTAAATCAAGACACTAGAGGAAAGACACAGAGCTGTTCTTTGCTTTTACATACCAGATGGCCCAGGTTGGGATTACTGATTTATTTATTTATTTGCGCGGAGTACAGTAAGATATGAGACAAGGTCTAGTTGGGGGGGGGGGGCATGGCGAGGCTGACAAATCATAGCCAGAAAATAGATGCCAAAAAGTAAGATAAAGCTTTAGCTAAATAGCTGAGCAGATACAGACCTAAAGAGAACACAGGAGTGCCAAGGGCCATTGATTACACCTAGATGGATTTGATTGTGCCCTGATTATAGGCGGTTAGCTTAGCAGAGTTTAAAAAGGGGTTAGACGGTTTCCTAAAGAACAAGTCCATAAACCGCTACTAAATGGACTTGGGAAAAATCCACAATTCCAGGAATAACATGTATAGAATGTTTGTACGTTTGGGAAGCTTGCCAGTTGCCCTTGGCTTGGATTGGCCGCTGTCGTGGAAAGGATGCTGGGCTCGATGGACCCTTGGTCTTTTCCCAGTGTGGCATTACTTATGTACTTATGTGGTAGAAGATGACAAAGTGAGGAAAAAACATCAAAGTCCAATCCAAAAAGATATACGAAACCTTTAATCAATATTGTAGTCTCCAACAAAGGTCCACAGCACAAACAATGAGGCGACTTGACACGGCCGTGTTTCAGCAACTAAACCTGTGTCAGGAGTCACAAATTCTTTTTCGATGTATCAACAGTAGAACAGCTGGGTATCAATTATACCAGAGTGTCCGAGTGCCGCAACAAACAGCAAAGCTTTCTCTAAATCAAAGATCATCAAATGAACTGCTTCTTGTCATCTCCATCTCATCTACGTTGTTGTTCAGTTAGCACTAAGACAGTAATAGTACACTAGTAACATAGGGAACCCAATGTGGGCTTACCACTCGCTAAACAGGAAGTACTGCCGATCTACCGCAGCAGCCTGGCGGTACATCCCACCGTTAGCATGCCGTCATATCTGGCACAACAAAAATATATTTATTTTTGTAGCACTAGAGTGGTAATCCGGCAGTGCTACATGCTGCCCGATTACCGCTGAGTTAGTGCAGGAGCCCCTACCACCACCTCAATGTGTGATGGTAAGGGTTTCCCCCCGAATGGCCACGCGTCAAGTACTTTACTTGCCGCATGGCCATTTCCTGCAGGTAAGAGAGACTTACTTCCCTTTTATCTGCTGTGCCAAAATTGAAATTACCACAAGGGCCATGCAGTAACCCGGCGGTAACTCCGATTTGGCGCACGTTGGGCGCGCGTAGGCACCTATGCGGCTTAGTAAAAGGGCCCCCCCCATTTTGCAAAGGGGCTTTACATGAGAAATGAGACACTGAGGGCCATAATCGAAAGAGGCGCCCAAGTTTTCCTGAGGATGTCCTTGCAGGACGTCCCGGTGAAGGGGCGGGGAAACCCGTATTATCAAAACAAGATGGTCAGTGCAGTGCAGTAGACTGTAGAGAACAGGCCCCAGGCCATAATCTACTCTAATTGGTACCTTATATTGTATGGTAAGCCCTCCAAAAGCCACCCAAAACTTACTGTACCTACATATAGGTGACACCTGCAGGCATAAGGTCTATTGTATTGGTGTACAGTTGGGTACAGTAGGTTGTTGGTGGTTTTGGAGGGCTCACCATACAATATAAGGGGGTAATGGTAAGATGTGTACGTGGGACCCTTTATGTGAAGTCCACTGCAGTGCTCCCTATGATAGGGAAGAAATCCGCCAGAGGGCGGAGAACTCTAGAAACCCCACGGACAACAACAATAAATGAAAAAAGTGGGACGACGACCAAGGATTCCAAAGACTGAAAAGATTTATAATAATAAAGATGTTTATTGAGGTATAAAGACGCGACACAACGTTGTGTTTCGGCCGTTAGGTCTGCATCAGGAGTCTATAATCAAAATTTGAATAGATAGATCATAAAAACACAATATAAAAGTAGACAACATATATATAAGCCTTGCGGCTTATATGAGTCCTCATATGTTATTTATGCCATTCAGTGCCCATGTGATTTATGGTACATTGGGCAAACAATTAAAAAAAAAATCAAACATAGATTAGCTCAACACTTAAGCAATATTAAGCTTCAAAAAATGGAAAATTCCCCTGATCAAACACTGGGTTAAGGAACATCATGCTATGGCAGATTTGAAATTTGTAGTGTTGATTCAATTTAATATACAAGTGGGGACATCAAAGCATTTCATTGATATTCTAACAGAATGGGTGTTGGTAGGTGAGAGGAGGGTAATAAACAGAGAAATAAACAGAGAAATACAGCTTTATGTTTTATAATGAGTTAGAAAACCCAGATCCTTATTAAGTCCTGTTTGTTGGGTGTCAAAATATTCAATCATTCTTATTTCAAAAGTCTTACGTTCCTGTATTGTTTTTAAATTACCTTTCAGTATTCTTACTGTGAAATCACGGGTGCCGTGTTCTGGTCTTGTGTTAGGGTTAAATAAGGAAATAAAGTGGGCTGGTTTGTAGGATGTGACATATTCAGCCAGAGTTTAAAAATGAATAAGGAGTGGTTTTGCGCATACACGGCGTTTTAGAGTGCACGGCGTCATTGCTCCTGATACCAGTTGGAGGTTCGCCCTGGGAGTGTGGCTAAGAAGGTGCTTTAAAATTATAAAGTATGAAGAGTTTACATTTTTTTTACATATGTTAAATTGGGTTATAGAAGGTATAGAGGTTTTGGTGTAATATTAATCTGCACTTTTCAGTTAAAACCCCCAAAGACACAATCAGCAAAACACAAACTTGTGTAGGGTTTGACGTTGTTAAAAGTGGAGTGGACAAAGCCTGTGAACATACGAGATGGACAGAACCGAGACAACAGCGGTGTGGTCACTGCTGCTTTTTAGCTCCCATTACTTCCCTCACCTGTAACTGTCTTGTCTGTCTGTATTATTTAGATTGTAAGCTCTTTTGACCAGGGACTGTCTCTTTGTATCAGGTGTTCAGCGCTGTGTGCGTCTGGTAGCGCTATACAAATGCTAATAATCAGTGCATTTTTTCTAGCAAAAAAAGGTGCTGGTACTCAAATGCCAGGCCACCCTTCAGGGATGAGGTGATCACTGAGGGACCCACCCCACAATAGCCAGGCCCCCTGCAACCAGTCGCAGAATCTATGACAAGGCAGAATTGGTGTGCAGAGCCTGAGCTCTTTCATTAAAACTTGGGGGCCATGGGTCAATTTTAGCAGACAATGGAAAAGGTGCCAGTACTCAGTACCCCCAAGTACCCCCTCAAAAAAAGCCCTGCTAATAATAATAATAATAGTATGAAGAAAATTGTATCGGAAAGACAAAGGCATTGTTTGAGACACGTGTGGGAACTGCAATCATTGGAATAGAAGTAACAGAGATAAGTGGACATTAAGGTTAAAACATTTGAGAAATGATGGACAATTAATTATTAAGGAACCATGTATGGGAATATTTCTGTGAAAAAAGAGGATAATTTTATATGGAGTGAAGAACAGAAATATTAGATGTTTAAACAGCGCTATGGTTGCTTGAACCCACGTGATTGGTATTATTTACAGTGACAATATGGAATAAATGGTGAGAATGAGGTAGAGTGTTGGGTTAATATTATTTAGGTAGTTGATAAGATTTTCAATAAAGAAGTTGCTGGAATTTTTCAACAAAATGTGAGGTAGTTACTTGATAGTTGATATTTTGTATTGTAACTAGAGTGGAAGAGGGATACTCAGAGATTTGCAAATAGATCTCATGCATAGTCATTGGGGAAATCCTGAAGAATCCAACTAGATTGTGGCCCTCGAGGACCAAGGTTGGACAATCCTGCTCTAATGGTTAGTGCAGTGGCCAGGGAACCTGGTTTGATTCCTACTGCAGCTCCGTATGACTCTGAGTAAGTCTCTTAACCCTCCACTTCCTCTGGTACAAAATAAGTACCCGTATATAATGCATAAACTGCTTTGATTGTAACCAGAGAAAGGCAGTGTACCAAATTCCATCCCCTAAACCTATCCCTACATACTGTAATATTGCTATGCTTATGCAGGATCAGGGCTTTTTTTTTTTTTTTGAAGGGGTACTTGGGGGTACTGAGTACCAGCACCTTTTCCACTGTCTGCTAAAATTGACCCATGGTCCCCAAGTTTTAATGAAAGACCTCAGGCTCTACACACCAATTCTGCCTTGTCACAGATTCTGTGACTGGTTGCAGGGGGCCTGGCTATTGTAGGGTGGGACTCTTAGCGATCACCTCATTCCTGAAGGGCGGCCTGGCATTTAGCACCTTTTTAACTAGAAAAAAATGCACTGTGCAGGATTACGACCCTGACAGCATTATGGAGAATGAAGAGTCTATGATTGTCTGGGACATTCCTTTTCCCACAGATAAAAAGCTTGATACAAGAAAACTGTATGCTGTGGTAAATGAGAAAAACACAAGAACACACGATTAATAGAACTGTCAGTGTTAAGTGATTGTTCAGTACTACGTGTGGAGAAAGAGAAAATCCTTATCTATATACAGAGACTGTGATGGGGTACCAAGAGTAAGCCCAGGTTTTCTTAACTGTACTCTCTAACAGGGCCACATTCAGGGGGGGTCTTTTTACAAAGGAGCACTAAAAAATGGCTTGCGGTAGTGCGCCGATCCAATTTTTAGCGTGCCTGTAAAAAAGGCCTTTTTTAAAATTATCGAAAATGGATGTGTGGCAAAATGAAAATTGTCGCGTGTCCATTTTGGGTCTGAGACCTTACCGCCAGCCATTGACCTAGCGGTAAAGACTCACACGATAACTGGGAGGTAATGACCTACCTGTGCCAAATGTCACTTGGCGCGCGTCCATTATGCGCGCCCGAAAAGAAAAAGTATTTTTCAGACGTGCATTGGACGCACGCCAAAAATGTAATTACCACAAAAGCCATGCAGTAGTCAGGTGGTAACTCCGTTTTGGTGCATGTTGGGCATGCGTAACGCTTACGCGGCTTAGTAAAAGGACCCCTAAGGGAGGCAGAGCTAGCTTGACTAGTCAAGAGGGTGGGGCTTAGGCAAAGAAAGGGCGAGAGAGAGAGAGAGAGAGAGAGAATGAGTTTAAAACTCTAGAGTGGGAACAGAACAGGGAGGAAGGGTTCTCTAGGGGAGTCTTAGGCCAAGGGAAGTAAGAAACTCCAAGCTGTTGGCCAGAAATAAGGGCTGATGTGTTTAAGTTGCCAGATGGAGCAGTTGGAACCCTGGACTGGAGCCACTGTTTGAGCCAGAGCCCCTGCACATATTGGTGGAAGACTGGGTGAGCTACACATAGAAGACTGAAAGCAGCACACATGGGAATCTGGAAATAGGAAAGGCAGACAGCCTCCATAGCCTTGCAGCAGTGCCCAGTGAACAAAGATGACTGCTGGCCCTCGGAGTGGAATGTGCCTGAGGAAAAGAACAGCAAGGCTGAAAAGAAGGACATGAAACAGTCAGAAGAGTTCGCTGGCAAGGGAAATACCCCCAGATTCCATACAGTGAGACATATAGTACATAAGTACATAAGTACATAAGTAGTGCCATACTGGGAAAGACCAAAGGTCCATCTAGCCCAGCATCCTGTCACCGACAGTGGCCAATCCAGGTCAAGGGCACCTGGCACGCTCCCCAAACGTAAAAACATTCCAGACAAGTTATACCTAAAAATGCGGAATTTTTCCAAGTCCATTTAATAGCGGTCTATGGACTTGTCCTTTAGGAATCTATCTAACCCCTTTTTAAACTCCGTCAAGCTAACCGCCCGTACCACGTTCTCCGGCAACGAATTCCAGAGTCTAATTACACGTTGGGTGAAGAAAAATTTTCTCCGATTCGTTTTAAATTTACCACACTGTAGCTTCAACTCATGCCCTCTAGTCCTAGTATTTTTGGATAGCGTGAACAGTCGCTTCACATCCACCCGATCCATTCCACTCATTATTTTATACACTTCTATCATATCTCCCCTCAGCCGTCTCTTCTCCAAGCTGAAAAGCCCTAGCCTTCTCAGCCTCTCTTCATAGGAAAGTCGTCCCATCCCCACTATCATTTTCGTCGCCCTTCGCTGTACCTTTTCCAATTCTACTATATCTTTTTTGAGATACGGAGACCAGTACTGAACACAATACTCCAGGTGCGGTCGCACCATGGAGACTTAAGCTGCGCGCACAAATCTAGTCGTATTCTGTATTTGTGGGTGCAACTTAATTACTTAGCAAGTCAATCAGTGCTGATAACTGCCACTTAACAAGCAATTGACACTAATTGGCATTAATTAGAATTTCCAAAATCTATGAGCGTTGTTATAGAATACACCCAGTCTGCGTATAACTTAGGTGTCGGCATTTACACCAAGTTTTACTTGGCATAACTGCCCACAACTAAATTTAGTCATGTGGATGGGCGCTTGGCGTATTCTATAAACTGCGCAGAAATTTGGGTTTGTTCTATAAAGTAGGTGTAAATTCAGGCGCATTTTATAGAATATGCCTAGGCATATTTCGTTTCTGTGCCAATTTTTAATGCATGATATACAGAATCTAGTCCATAATAGGCAAGCTCAGGAGTCTCCAAAAGAGCCAGTCAAGAGACTGGATTAAGGTTAAGGAAAGCCAGGAGGTTAAGGAGGCTATTCAGGACATTGTGATGTAGAAGAAGACTGACTGAATTCAGAAGACCAGATAGAGGCAGGGAGTGCTGGACAACTTAAAGACCAGAAGCACCCATAACATAGTAACATAACATAGTAGATGACGGCAGAAAAAGACCTGCACAGTCCATCCAGTCTGCCCAACAAGATAAACTCATATGTGCTACTTTTTGTGTATACCTTACCTTGATTTGTATCTGTCATTTTCAGGGCACAGACCGTATAAGTCTGCCCAGCACTATCCCCACCTCCCAACCACCAGCCCCGCCTCCCACCACCGGCTATGCCACCCAATCTCAGCTAAACTTCTGAGGATCCATTCCCTCGGAACAGGATTCCTTTATGTTTATCCCACGCATGTTTGAATTCTGTTACCGTTTTCATCTCCACCACCTCCCACAGGAGGGCATTCCAAGCATCCACCACTCTCTCCGTGAAAAAATACTTCCAGACATTTTTCTTGAGTCTGCCCCCCTTCAATCTCATTTCATGCCCTCTAGTTCTACCTCCTTCCCATCTCCGGAAAAGGTTCGTTTGCAGATTAATACCTTTCAAATATTTGAACGTCTGTATCATATCACCCCTGTTTCTCCTTTCCTCCAGGGTATACATGTTCAGGTCCACAAGTCTCTCCTCATACGTCTTGTAACGCAAATCCCATACCATTCTCGTAGCTTTTCTTTGCACCGCTTCAATTCTTTTTACATCCTTAGCAAGATACGGCCTCCAGAATTGAACACAATACTCCAGGTGGGGCCTCACCAATGACTTATACAGGGGCATTAAAACCTCTTTTCTTCTGCTGGTCACTCCCCTCACTATACAGCCTAGCAACCTTCTACTTACGGCCACCGCCTTGTCACACTGTTTCGTCGCCTTCAGATCCTCAGATACTATCACCCCAAGATCCCTCTCCCCTTCGGTACCTATCAGACTTTCACCACCTAACACATACGTCTCCCGTGGATTTCTACTCCCTAAGTGCATCACTTTGCATTTCTTCGCATAAGAAAAGGGAATCAAGGGCAACTGGTAGAGAGGTTCAATAGCCTCAGAGGCAGACCGTGGGGTTGAAGGAAGTCAACTGATGTAGTGCAGATTTGATTAACGAACTGAACTGTTTATCTACAGAGGTGTATCAACTATGGGAAGAGAAGGAACCCCCTCCAAGGTCAACCAGTAGAGGTTCTGGACCAGCTTCAAGATTAGTTTAGTGAGTTGGAGAAAAGCCCACCTCTATATTGCAGAATTGATCAATGTATATGGAATTTTTATTTGCAAACTTATAGTAACTACAGGAGGGGAAGAGACTCCTTAAGGTCCACTGGTACAGGTTCAGAACCAGTTACAAGATCAGAGCAGCAGAACGAAGGAAGCAGGAGTGTAACTGAGAATGGAGGAACTCCAGTCTTTGGAAATCTCTTTAAGCTACTGAGAGGAGGAACAAGAAAAAGAAAGGAAGTGAGCAGAGCCAGAATGTATGCCTAAATGCCCACTGGACTAAAATCCAGGAAGTCCGTTGCTAACCAGAGAAAGTGAACAGGAGATCTCGGAGTTAAATAGCAGCATGGAGAAAAAGACTGAGGAGATTGCCCAGCTGCAGGGGCAGGTATCCCATATGAAGTCCTCCACTGAGACTCTGAAGAACCAAGTTGGGGGAGTTGCTTAGTAATTAGAAAGAGGTAATAGAACTTTTCCAGATAGTTTAGGGGCCTTGGGAGAAGTAAGCCAGTTACATGATTAACTCATGCAGCAGAATCTCTTCATAGAGGAAGGGCAGCTCAAAACGAAATTACAAGGCGTGTTGGAAGACAAAACCTGCTGAAAAAAAACGAGAAAAGGAGGTTTTATTTATTTATTTAGTCATACTTATATCCCACAATTATCCCCAAAACAAGTTTTGGTTCAATATGGCTTACATTTAACAGTTGTTAGAGATTACATTGATTCAATTACATTTACAAGGTTGTATGATGTGTTTTACAGTGGTTGGCAAGATAACTATTTGTGCATATGGAATAGTCATTGAGTTTCTTGAGAAAATATGTCTTAGTTCTTAGAGATCGTTCTTAAAGATAACCTGTTAGTTGCAGAACCTGCAAAGACAGTTGGAAAGGAGTGCTCTGGCTGCCTATTTTGAAAATATGGAAAGGCTGTTGACCAAGTAGGTCAACGAGAAAGTTGAGTAACTGACAACCATGGAATGAGAACTGGTGCAACAATGGAAGAGACTGAGCCACTTGCTGATCAGATTTACTGACAGGCCAGACCCACGTGGAGGCCACAAGAAGTTCAACCAGGCAGATGCAACAGGAGTTATCAGCTGCAGTGCCATGTTGGCAATACACTGATCAGCAAAGACTACTGATTCATAATGAGGCACTAGCCCAAATCCAAAGGCTGGAAAGCACTTCAGACTCAAGTGCGGGAGATAAGTTTCCAGGAGGAGAAAGCATATGAGATGGAAAAAGTAACATGGCAAGAGAGAAGCAAATAAACTGTTAAGCGAGCAGCCTATAGAGTTACAGTATCATATCAACACAGACTCTGTCGGGGTGCAAGAGCACCAGGAGAAAGTAGAATTGCTGGACAGTAATATATGGATACTGCAAGACCCGCTGGCACAGGGACAGGCTCAGCTAGCCCAGGAGACAGTATTCCAGATCAAGAAGATGAAAGAGCTAGAGGATTTGATTGCCCAGCTTGAGAAGACTTCTCAAACAAGGGTCTCCCTAGAGAAATGTCCCCACCTGTCAACTGGAGGACCAACTTAAGAAACCATCATGATGGTGGACGAGAAGCGATTGTTAACTGATGAGCTTACAACTAATGAAACTCAGGTTCAGACAGACCAGAGGGAGGTGTCTCACCATTCATCAGAAAACAATGTGCAAAGTGATGCATGTGGGTAAGAGGAACCCGAATTATAGCTACGTCTTGCAAGGTTCCGCGTTAGGAGTTACGGATCAAGAAAGGGATCTGGGTGTCGTCGTCGATGATACGCTGAAACCTTCTGCTCAGTGTGCTGCTGCGGCTAGGAAAGCAAATAGAATGTTGGGTGTTATTAGGAAGGGTATGGAGTCCAGGTGTGCGGATGTTATAATGCCGTTGTATCGCTCCATGGTGCGACCGCACCTGGAGTATTGTGTTCAGTACTGGTCTCCGTATCTCAAAAAAGATATAGTAGAATTGGAAAAGGTACAGCGAAGGGCGACGAAAATGATAATGGGGATGGGACGACTTTCCTATGAAGAGAGGCTGAGAAGGCTAGGGCTTTTCAGCTTGGAGAAGAGACGGCTGAGGGGAGATATGATAGAAGTGTATAAATAATGAGTGGAATGGATCGGGTGGATGTGAAGCGACTGTTCACGCTATCCAAAAATAATAGGACTAGAGGGCATGAGTTGAAGCTACAGTGTGGTAAATTTAAAACGAATCGGAGAAAATTTTTCTTCACCCAACGTGTAATTAGACTCTGGAATTCGTTGCCGGAGAACGTGGTACGGGCGGTTAGCTTGACGGAGTTTAAAAAGGGGTTAGATAGATTCCTAAAGGACAAGTCCATAGACCGCTATTAAATGGACTTGGAAAAATTCCGCATTTTTAGGTATAACTTGTCTGGAATGTTTTTACGTTTGGGGAGCGTGCCAGGTGCCCTTGACCTGGATTGGCCACTGTCGGTGACAGGATGCTGGGCTAGATGGACCTTTGGTCTTTCCCAGTATGGCACTACTTATGTACTTATGTACTTATGTACTTATGATGCTGAAGATGCCAAGAAGAAAGTAGTTGATTAAACTTGACCATCAACAGAAAAGAATCTGAGAACACTTCAGTCAGTGGAAAGCGATGCTAATAATGTGTTCTTTATTAGGATCCTCACGATGGAGATTGAGACGTTGGTGCACCATATTTTAAAAGATTATGCACTGTTCCGAAAATATAACCTATAGTATGGGGTTAACTGCAGCAAAAATCAGCCACATCAACCAAAGAAGAAATGATAGAAGTACTGTAAAAGGCCTGGCAGATACTATTGGACAGAACGAAAAAGTTAATAATAGATTGCGAAGCAGTGCACGGACTGTACTTTGATTCCCAAGTTGGTACTCCAACTCCACAAGGAAGGTACTTTGGGGGCTAGAGAATCCTTCAGTTGAACTGGGGCCCTTCGGTTGTAGAACTGGACATTATGTGGAGTAAAGAAGGCTCATCACACAGAGTGGCCACTACAAATAAGAAATGTAAAGCAAAGAAGCAGGCTCAGAAGGAGCAGGAGGTTCTGAAACGGGGATGTCTCAAGAAGATTTGGTGCAGCCAGAGGGTTGCTTATATTGATGCGCTTCTTCCTAGTTTCAGTTATGAATATCTCTAAGGAACAGAGAATCCTAGAGCAAGATCCAGAAGCATGGATTGATCCTGATTCTGCAGTAGCTGGGCGTCTTGGCTGAGACTTAAGAGAGGTTGGTGACGCTAAGCAGGAGTTCCGAGCTCCAGTACTGGAAACTGTGATGGAAGCTCACATTCCTTTAACCAGAGTTGAAGGTGGGGTTTTTGGCACCTGGCAGATGACATCTCTTGGCACAAGATGGGACCATACGAAGGAGAGGAGAACAGAGACATTTATCCCCAAGGTGATACAACATTCTTAGTGTGGCAGCAGCTCCCAGGTAGGGTAGTGGCAGCAGGCCACAGGAAGATATTTGAGTCCAGATGCAAGAAACGGTAACTGATGTTCACAGGCATAGAACCTTTCCAGATGGAGGAGAGCAGGGGGACTGTGGCTACTATGGCTGGTCCACTCAGTTTGGGGTGTGTTGTTACCCCATCTGGAGTGGGCTGCTGGACTGAGTGAAAATGTAAGTTCTGTGGGCCTTGTGTGATAGGGGGGCCTTTCATTTCCAAGAAAGGGTTATCTTCATTCCTTGCTCAGAGCGGCCCTAATAGTGGTAGATGCGCATGTTGAGAAGGCTGAGCTGATGGGGAGGGTATGTGATGTTGTGACTAGAGTTATCCCAGATTTCCTAAACTGCACTCTATCACTGGGCCAGATAAAGGAGGCGGAGCTAGCCTGCCTAGCCAGGAGGTCAGGGCTCAGACAGGGAGAGAATTAAAATCCCTAGAGTGGGAACAGAATGGGGAGGCCCAGAACTGGGAGGAAGGGTTCGCTAGAGGATTCTCAGGAAGGGCTGCAGTGTCCACAGATGAGTCTGGGGAAGAAGGTGACTGCCCTCAATCTACACATCTATGTGTGTGTGTGTGTGTGTGTGTGTGTGTGTGTGTGTAAAACATAGTAACATAGTAGATGACGGCAGAAAAAGACCTGCATGGTCCATCCAGTCTGCCCAAGACAAACTCATATGTGTATACCTTACCTTGAATTTGTACCTGTCCTTTTCAGGGCACAGACCATATAAGTCTGCCCAGCAGTATTTCCCGCCTCCCAACCACCAGTCCCGCCTCCCATCACCGGCTCTGGTATAGACCGTATAAGTCTGCCCTCCCCTATCCTCGCCTCCCAACCACCAACCCCTCTTCCCCCAACTGCTCCGCCACTCAATTTCAGCTAAGCTTCTGAGGATCCATTCCTTCTGCACAGGATTCCTCTATGCATATCCCACGCATGTTTGAACTCCGTTACCGTTTTCATCTCCACCACCTCCCGCGGGAGGGCATTCCAAGCGTCCACCACCCTCTCTGTGAAAAAATACTTCCTGAAATCTTTCCTGAGTCTGCCCCTCTTCAATCTCATTTCATGTTCTCTCGTTCTACCGCCTTCCCATCTCCGGAAAAGATTCGTTTGTGGATTAATACCTTTCAAATATTTGAACGTCTGTATCATATCACCCCTGTTCCTCCTTTCCTCCAGGGTGTACATGTTCAGGTCAGCAAGCCTCTCTTCATACGTCTTGGAACGTAAATCCCATACCATCCTCGTAGCTTTTCTTTGCACCGCTTCCATTTTTTTAACATCCTTCGCAAGATACGGCCTCCAAAACTGAACACAATACTCCAGGTGGGGCCTCACCAACGTCTTATACAGGGGCATTAAAACCTCCTTTCTTCTGCTGGTCACTCCTCTCTCTATACAGCCTAGCAATCTTCTAGCTACTGCCACCGCCTTGTCGCACTGTTTCGTCGCCTTCAGGTCCTCAGATACTATCACCCCAAGATCCCTCTCCCCGTCCGTGCCTATCAGACTCTCCCCGCCTAACACATACGTCTCCCTTGGATTTCTACTCCCTAAGTGCATCACTTTGTATTTCTTCGCATTGAATTTTAATTGCCAAATGTTAGACCATTCTTCTAGCTTCTTCAGATCTTTTTTCATGTTTTCCACACCCTCCGGGGTGTCCACTCTGTTGGAAATCTTGGTGTCATCCGCAAAAAGGCAAACTTTACCTTGTAACCCTTCGGCAATGTCACTCACAAATATATTGAACAGAATGGGTCCCAGCACCGATCCCTGAGGCACTCCACTACTCACCTTTCCCTCCTCCGAGCGAACTCCATTTACCACCACCCTCTGGCGTCTGTCCGTCAACCAGTTCCTAATCCAGTTCACCACTTCGGGTCCTATCTTCAGGCCGTCTAGTTTATTTAAGAGCCTCCTGTGGGGAACCGTGTCGAAAGCCTTGCTGAAATCTAAGTAGATGACGTCCATAGCACGTCCTTGATTTAATTCTCCCGTCACCCAGTCAAAGAATTCAATGAGATTCGTTTGGCACGATTTCCCTTTGGTGAAACCATGTTGTCTCGGATCTTGCAACTTATTGGCTTCCAGGAAATTCACTATCCTTTCCTTCAGCATGGCTTCCATTACTTTTCCAATAACCGAAGTGAGGCTTACCGGCCTGTAGTTTCCAGCTTCTTCCCTATCCCCACTTTTGTGAAGAGGGACCACCTCCGCCGTTCTCCAATCCCTCGGAACCTCTCCCGTCTCCAAGGATTTATTAAACAAATCTTTAAGAGGACCCGCCAGGACCTCTCTGAGCTCCCTCAATATTCTGGGGTGGATCCCGTCCGGTCCCATGGCTTTGTCCACCTTTAGCTTTCCAAGTTGTTGATACACACTCTCTTCCGTGAACGGTGCTATATCCATTCCATTCTCAGGTGTACTTTTGCCAGTCCCTTGCGGTCCTTCTCCAGGATTTTCTTCAGTGAAAACCGAACAAAAGTAGCTATTTAGTAAATTGGCTTTTTCTTCATCATTATCTACATAGCGGTTTGCTGTATCTTTTAGTCTCACAATTCCCTTTTTAGTCCTTCTTTCACTAATATACCTGAAGAAATTTTTGTCGCCCCTCCTTACATTTCTAGCCATTTGTTCTTCCGCTTGCGCCTTCGCCAGACGTACCTCTCTCTTGGCTTCTTTCAGTTTCATCCGGTATTCCTCCCCGTGTTCCTCTTCTTGAGATTTTCTATATTTCTGGAACACCAACTCTTTAGCCTTTATTTTCTCAGCCACTTGCTTGGAGAACCATATCGGTTTCCTTTTCCTCTTGCTTTTATTTACTCTCCTTACATAAAGGTCTGTGGCCCTATTTATTGCTTCTTTCAGCCTGGATCACTGCCCTTCCACTTCCTGTTCGTCCTCCCAGCCCATCATCTCCTTCCTCAGGTATTCCCCCATTTACTAAAGTCAGCACGCTTGAAATCCAGGACTGAGTGTGTGTGTGTGAAAACAGAAGACTGCCAAGGTAAGAAAGTTTTTTTCCATAGGAGTCCTAATCCTGTTTGTCCAGGCCAGAGTTATGCCTAGGTCTGTGCAAAGCTGTCTTTGAGCTGCTGCATACCAGGTTTGAACCTAGTGACGCACCAACCTGGGAAGAACTTTTTCATTGATGCACAAGAGACTTTAACGACAAGACAGCCAACCTGTGTGGTAGCAGGCTTTGGCACATTTGGTTGAAGCAATAAAGATGTTTTTGGTTTTCTTTTACTACTACTACTATTAAACATTTCTATAGCGCTACTAGACTTACGCAGCGCTGTACAAATTAACATGAAAAGACAGTCCCTGCTCAACAGAGCTTACAATCTAAACTGGACAGATGAACAGACAGCTAGGGGTGGGGAAATTGCAGTGGTAGGGGTGATAAGTGAGGGTGTTGAGTAAGAGAGTCATGGTTAGGAGTCGAAAGCAGTAGCAAAGAGGTGGGCTTTAAGCCTCTGGCTGGTTCTGGGGAGACGCCACTGCCATGCTCACTTTACTACAAAAACCAAACAAATCTACTATAATAAAACTCACCCTCAATGTTCTGAGGACACTGACGTCAGTGAAGCCAAGCCCTGACTTCCTTCAAAAAGGTTTGAAAGGTTCGTGGTGGTGAAGCCACCAAAATCGCTCCGGGCTCCGCCCTCGAGGGCGGAGCAATGGCAGAACAACGAAGGGGTTGGCAGGGAGGGAGGCAGGGAGGCGGGGGGGGGGGGGGAAATCGCTCCGGGCCCCGCCCTCACATCAAACGTCATGACGTTGGGGGCGGAGCAATGGCAGAACAACGAAGGGGTTAGCCATGGAGGGAGGGAAGGAGGGGGTGTTGGCGACGAAAACCTTGCTAGCGCCCGTTTCATTTGCTCAGAAACGGGCCTCTTTTACTAGTAAGATATAAAGATCCAGAAATTATCCCAATTGTACTGAGTGCCACCAGAGTTATTAAAAAGAGTTTCAAAACACATTTTGGAGTGTTACTTGTGCATATTACACTTGTGAACTTGAGGGGGAGCCTCTTCAAGGAACAATGCAAGCGCTGAACTATGCCACATTAGCAGTGAATCTGGGAGACTGAGATAACATCCAACATACACTGGTATAGGCGAGAGGTTCATTTGTGGTATGCACAAAATTAACCCATTTAGAGAAAGTACACCAGAGCAAATCTGCGTGACGGAGGGTGGGAATTCTGTCCTGTACAAAAGTTCAAAAGGCTTGAGTTTGGTCTTAACCGTAAAAGTTAATAAGAACCGATCGTGCCACAATCAAAAATAATTTCATGGTACCAATAAAAAAAAGTAGCTTAATCTCATTTGTCTGGACAAGTTTACATGACTATTTCTAAACATTCATATTTTTGATCAGTCTACAAATAGAATAATCTGAAGACTATAGTGACCATGCAGGAGAAGATACTGGAAAGTCAACCAAGAAGCCAACCTTTCCACCCCCCCCCCCCCCCACCAAAACCCTGACTAATATCTAAAGATTTGCAGGCCTTTCTTGCTGCAGCTGATATGAAGGTTTATAAGAAAAGCATTGTGAAAAATGAATAAGAATAGAGCTGATAGGAGGTTAGTTAGAACAATGTGAACATCCTAACTTGAATACTGTTGCTGAAAATCAGAAGATGGCCTCAGCAAGAAGCACGTATCTGCATTTGAATATTGAGCCATACATGTGCACTAATTAACATATATTGGGTTGCACACTTAAAAAATTAGTGCATGCAAAATTGATTTATCACATTTAAACATATGAATAATGCATGCAAAGTTGATTTATACACATTTATTTTAATTTTTTTTTTAATTACATTTGTACCCCCTTGCGTGGCTTACATGGGGCAATGGAGGGTTAAGTGACTTGCCCAGAGTCACAAGGAGCTGTCTGTGCCTGAAGTGGGAATTAAATTCAGTTCCTCAGGACCAAAGTCCACCATCCTAACCACTAGGCCACTCCTCCACTGTTGCTACTATTTGAGATTCTACATGGAATGTTGCTACTATTGGAGATTCTACATGGAATGTTGCTATTCCACTAGCAACATTCCATGTAGAAGTCAGCCCTTGCAGATCACCAATGTGGCCTGCGCAGCCTTCTACATGGAATGTTGCTAGTGGAATAGCAACATTCCATGTAGAATCTCCAATAGTAGCAACATTCCATGTAGAATCTCAAATAGTATCTATTTTATATTTATTACATTTGTACCCTTTGCTTTCCCACTCATGGCAGGCTCAATGCGGCTTACATGGGGCAATGGAGTGTTAAGTGACTTGCCCAGAGTCACAAGGAGCTGCCTGTGTCTGAAGTGGGAACCAAACTCAAAATATTTTTTAAAATGTTTGAAATGAGCTAAAAAAAAATCAGGAAACAAATTTCAGGTTTGCATTTTGTTTGAAATACTGCTTTTTGGTCGAGCCATCAAAGTGGTTTACATTGACAAAAATATAATATTGGTCACTGTTTGCCAACCCAGTCCTTGAGGTACACCAAAATAGCAGGGTATATCTTTGGCCAGTTTAAACTTAACCGGCCAGTGCTGAATATCGGCTTGACTGGCTAAATTGAAACCAGCCAAAATGCACCTGGATATTCAATGCCAGTCACGGGAAATGCCCCGACACTGAATATCAGGGATCAGCGCCGACTGCGGGAATATCAGGTCCACAGTGCATAAAACACAATTCTGTCTTTATCTGGTTTAACTTACGTGGTTAAACGCTGAGTATCACACTTAGGGGCCTTTTTACTAAGCCGCGTAGGCGCCTATGAGCGCCCAATGTGCGCCAATTTGGGGTTACCGGCTGGCTACCATGTGGCCCATGTGGTAATCTCATTTTTTACGTACATCCACCACACGCGCTGAAAATATATATTTTATTTTCTGGCATGCGGTGGAAACCGGGCAGTAATCGGCGTTCTAGGTGCGCTGAAAAATGGATCTGTGCGCGTCCAAAACACACACCTATTTTTTATTATTTGTACCCTGCACTTTCCCACTCATGGCAGGCTCAATGTGGCTTAGGCACTTATTTGTACCTGGGGGAATAGAGGGTTAAGTGACTTGCCCAGAGTCACAAGGAGTTGCTTGTGCCTACAGTGGGAACTGAACCCAGTTCCCCAGGACCAAAATCCACCACTCTAACCACTAGGCCACTCCTCCACTCTACACTAATTTAGCCCATTTTTCAGTGCACCTTAGTAAAAGGACCCCTACTACTACTACTACTATTTAGCATTTCTATAGCGCTACAAGGCGTACGCAGCGCTGCACAAACATAGAAGAAAGACAGTCCCTGCTCAAAGAGCTTACAATCTAATAGACAAAAAATAAAGTAAGCAAATCAAATCAATTAATGTGTACAGGAAGGAGGAGAGGAGAGGGTGATAGCCACCCACACACTGCCGTCTAAACAAACGCAGACCACTGACGACTTTATATTTACCCTACGTTTTTTGCAGCCCCCTAAAAGAGTGAAATTACTTCACACACGCTGAAGAGGCTTATTCCACATTTCTGGAACAGCAAAGAAATGACTTTGTGCCAGCACAGAAAACCACATTTGTGTGTGGGGGTGGGGGGAGGAGTGGGGAAGCAGGTGAACTCGGAGGGAGTTTCCTCCCTGAGACTGAATAGTTTTTTTAAAATCGGTATCTCACTGATCATTCAGCTACGAATGAATAGGTTTTTAGTTTAGTAATTACAAAGTAGAACCATTTATCCTGGCTGCCTGGAGT
Source organism: Microcaecilia unicolor (assembly GCF_901765095.1). NCBI lineage: Eukaryota > Metazoa > Chordata > Amphibia > Gymnophiona > Siphonopidae > Microcaecilia > Microcaecilia unicolor. The sequence goes on from NC_044034.1 coordinate 30,483,930, forward strand.
AATTTGAAACCTGTAACAAAAGCTTTTTGAAAAACAATTTCAAACAGAGGTGACGATCTCTCTTGTCACCCTTCTTCTGCCTTGTGATCATTTTTTTTTTATTCCTTACTCCTTTCTGTTGACTCTTTTCTAGCTATAGATCTGGTCTGAAGACCTATCTATCTTTTCTGCTACTCATCTCTCAGCTCTTATCTCTCGACCAGTGTTCTATCTAAAAATCTATCCTTATGATTTAATTTTCCATTATGTAACTGTGTTTATTATTGATGAAAAGCACATTGGATGAAGGTGCTCTGAGAAATTATCTACTAATAAAATAGACAAATGGCAACCATGAAAGTTCTATATTGTGATTTATCACTACAAAACAAAGGCATGGGGAAAGCAGCCTTCACTGTGTGGCATCTACTACCCAAAAAGCCTTACTGGGAAGACCAGATGGGCCATGTTGGTCTCTATCTGCAGCTGGAAGGATGGAGGGACTGTGGCAGGGGAGAGGGATGGTCCAGGAGGACCCGATCTCTGGTAGGGAGGGGAAGGGAGGAGCCTGTTTTGTTTTGGGTTGAAACCAAATGGCAAATTCGGGCCGCTGGTTCAGTTTTGTTACAAACCGAGAACCCAGGTTTCGGTTGGCCTCTAGAGTGGGTCTCATATTTACACATGTAACTTAAAGAATACTATCCAGATGATATTCAGCCGATGGCCGACAATGTTTCTTTGTCCGCCACATAAGTATATACGTATTGCCATACTGGGACAAACCGAAGGCCAATTCAGGTTACAAGTACCTGGCAAGATCCCAAAACAGTACAATACATTTTTTGCTGCTTATCCTAGAAATAAGCAGTGGATTTTCCCAAAGTCCATCTTAATAATGGCTTATGGACTTTTGTTTTAGGAAGTTATCCAAACCTTTTTTAAACCTCATTAAGCTAACTGCTTTTACCACATTCTCTGGCAAAGAATTCCAGAGCTTAATTACATGTTGTGTGAATAAATATTTTCTCTGATTTGTTTTAAATTTACTACTTTTTAGCTTCATTGCGTGCCCACTAGTCCTAGTATTTTTGGAAAGAGTAAACAAGTGATTCACATCTACCCGTGCCACTTCATTATTTTATAGACCTCTATCATATCTCCCCTCAGCCGTCTTTTCTCTAAGCTGAAGATCCCTAACCACTTTAGCCTTTCCTCATAGGGGAAGTCGTCATATCCCCGTTATTATTTTTGTTGCCCTTCTCTGAACCTTTTCTAATTCCACTGTATCTTTTTTGAGATGCGGTGACCAGAATTGAACACAATATTGAAGGTGCGGTCGCACCATGGAGCGATACAAAGGCATTATAATGTCCTCATTTTTGTTTTCCATTCCTTTCCTAATAATACCTAACATTCTACTTGCTTTCTTAGCCGTCGCTGCACATTGAACAGAGGGTTTCAACGTATTATCAATGATGACACCTAGATCCTTTTCCTGGTCGGCGAGTCCTAATGTGGAAACTTGCATCACGTAGCTATGGTCCGGGTTCCTCTTTCCCACATGCATCACTTTGCACTTGCTCATATTAAACGTCACCTGCCATATGGATGTCCAGTCTCCCAGTCTTGTAAAGTCCTCTTGTAATTTTTCACAATCATCTGAATAACGTTGTGTCATCAGCAAATTTAATTACCTCACTAGTTACTCCCATCTCTAGATCATTTATAAGTATGTTAAAAAGCAGCGGCCCCAGCACAGACCCCTGGGAACCCCCACTATCTACCCTTCACCAGTGCTAAAACTGGAAGCTCAATGCTGGGCCATGTGTGGGCCCTGGCACCGATTTCCATTTTTTTTTAAAGCAGGCTAGCGTATGCCCAGTTAAGTCAATATTCAGACTTGACCGGCCTTACAGTAGCAAATAAAGATAGGACAGCAATTTATCCAGCTTATTTTCGAAAGAGAAAAACGCCTATAGTGCGACCTAAATTGGGAGATAGACGTTTGTCTCGCAAAGGCGCCCAAATCGGTATAATCGAAAGCCGATTTTGGGCGTTTCCAACTGCACTCCGTCGCGGAAACGAATAAAGTTGACGGGGGCATGTCAGAGGCGTGGTGGAGGTGGAACTGGGGTGTGGTTACCAGCCGAGGAGAGATGGGCGTCTTTAGTTGATAATCGAAAAAAAAGGCGTTTTACCGCGATTTTGGGTCACTTTTTTTGGACCCTTTTTTTTTCATGAACAAGTCCCAAAAAAGTGCTCCAACTGCCCAGATGACCACTGGAGGGAATCGGGGATGACCTCCCCGGACTCCCCCAGTGGTCACTAACACCCTCCCACCAAAAAAAAAACCCACTTTAAAAACTTTTTTTCCAGACTCTATGCCAGCCACAAATGCCGTACCCACCTCCATGACAGCAGAATATGTTCGATCCTGTCACAGCCTTTCCCTGGGTCAGATGTGGCTCTCGGGTGCAGTACAGGGTTACATCAACATTGCATTGTGGTGGGTGTAGGGTATTGGGCTCCGTGATTTCATTAGCTTGTGTTACAGTCTCACGATGTTGGTAGTTGGTAGGCTCTTCTCCCATGGTGCTTTTCCCCCTGCCTACTGGGTCAGAGTGTGCCCTGTTGTGTTTCCTGTTGTAGTCCATGCGGTAGTGGCCATTTTTGTAAGCCAGTTTTAGTTCCCTTTCCTGTGTTAGCCACGTTAGAGAACTTAGTTCTTACCTTGAATGTGGCTGAAAGAGGGCATTGTACAGCATTCTGCCAGCTCTGACCTACTGCTCATCTCAGTACCAGGGAGACTCGTTGCCAGTGGGACACAACCTCTGATCTGCAGTTAACTGTGAGTAAAGGCGGTTATTCCAATAAAGGACGTTTTTGGAGAGATTAGTCTTCAGGTGTCAACTGGTGTGCCAATGTTATATAGCAGCAACCAGTCCTAGAGGCCTGTGTGTATGCAGGTCCCTGGAGCACTTTTAGTGGGTCCCGCAGTGCACTTCAGCCAGGTGGCCCCAGGCCCATCCCCCCCACACCTGTAACACTTGTGCTGGTAAATGGGAGGCCTCCAAAACCCACTGTACCCACATGTAGGTGCCCCCTTCACTCCTAAGAGCTATGGTAGTGTTGTACATTTGTGGGTAGTGGGTTTTGGGGGAGGGGGGTTGGGAGCTCAGCACCCGTGGTAAGGGAGCTATGCATGTGGGAGCTTTTTCTGAAGTCCACCGCACTGACCTAGGGTGCCCAGTTGGTGTCCTGGCATATCAGGGGGGCGAGTGTACTACGAATCGTGGCCCCTCCCACGACCAAATGGCTCAGATTAGGACGTTTTTGAGCTGGGCGTTTTTAGTTTCCATTATCGCTAAAAAAAACAAACGCCCAGCTCAAAAACGTCCATTTTTTTGAAAATACGGTTCGGCCCGCCCCTTCACGGACCCGTTCTCGAAGATAAACGCCCATGGAGATAGGCGTTTGCATTCGATTATGCCCCTCCACGTGTCCTATTTATGCACTAAACATGGCCGGTTAGCTCTGAATATCAGGAGCTAACCAAACTCTGCCCATGAAATGACCCTGGAATGCCCTTGACGTAGCTGGCTTCTACTTCGGCACTAACTGGTCATTTTCAGCACCACTAACCCTGTCATTTTCAGCTGCTGAAAATGACTGGCTAGCTGCATACAAGTGAGTTAACTGGTCAGTAGCCGTTCCCAGCCAGTTAACTCATTTTGAATATTGGCCTATATAAGTTCATGCACTAAAATGCTGCATTTAGGTGCACGCCATTAAGCCTGCTATTGACATAACATAAATGCTGGTGCATAATTCATCAAAACAGCAACCAACAGGTCAGGGTAAGGAAACCCCCACATGTAGATCAAAAACTAGTATAAAAGTGTAGGGGTGGACCAAAGAATCTCATCAAATTATTCCCAGTGATTCCTAGGTTACTGGGGCCATACTCCCAGTGGTCTCACAGTTCCCAGAAAGAACCTACAGACCAAACACACAAAACATCAGGATGCTTAGTCAGTCCAGAAAACAGAGGCAATAAACTAAAAATATTTATTGTCATGAATCATTAGAACAATGAACAGAAAAGTTGCAATGAGCAAACAGCAACAAGTAACTGAATATGGACCAATTATAAAACTATCTAAAGATTTATTTACTATCTAAATAGTACCTGGAGAGTTCAGGCCATATAGCTGCTCAAAGGTTATCAAATATAACCGTTCACAGGGCCTCAGCAAATAGATCTTTCTCTCTCTTTTTCCTGGTTAAGACTGGGGAATAAAACAGTACATCCTAGCTGAATTTGAGCTGCTAGGCCAATCAGAGCCCAGAACAACAAGTTTTAAAAGTAGCTGGCCACATCACTGCAGGTTAACTTCTCTGTGTAGAAGGAACAGTTATTTATCTGTAACAGCTGTAAACATAAACACACACAAACTGCTGGCCAAACTAGACAAATACATTTTATGAAATATTCTTATAATTCATATGCCAGAAAATTTACTATTTTGTCACACACATACAGACTCAACACAGAACTGTGTTTCGGCAACAAGATGTCTGCATCAGGAATTGATATATCTGATGTATGATATTTGAATCATATATAACCACTAAGGTTAGATTAAGCACAAATTGAGCTTTTTAATACAAAATGCCATGCAGTGCATGAACTACAAAACATGGATGATTTGGTTTCATAGGGGATTTGCCTTTTTGTTGAGGTGTGTGGTTGCTTGTTCCAGGGCCACCGAGATGGGGGGACAGGGGGGACAAAAGTCCTCGGGCCTGGGCCTCCGGGGGGGGGGGGGGGGGCCCGGCGCCACTGCAGTCCGGCCCGCCCTCCGTAGCTCCTGGAACTAACCTGAAGCGCCTTCACGTTCGCATCGCAGCAAGCAGCAGCAGGGCAGGCCACTCCTTCCTTCCGTGTCCCGCCCTCGCCTGATGTAACATCTGCGAGGGCGGGGCACGGAAGGAAGGAGAGGTCTGCCCTGCTGATGCTGCTTGCTGCGATGCGAACGTGAAGGCGCTTCAGGTTAGTTCGGAGGGCCCGGCAGCGGTTGGAGGGGGGGGCCCAGCGACTTTGGGTGGGGAGGGGTGCGATGCGACCTTGGGTGGAGGAGGGGCCCAGCGACCTCGGGTGGGGGGGGGCCCGGGGGCGGTCTTGTCCTGGGCCCGGCCCCGGCTCTCGGCGGCCCTGGCTTGTTCACCCCGAAGACAGCAAGGGAGGAAGAGAGGAATTTTACAAAGGACAACAGAGACAACATAAAAAAGAATGTGAATGTTCTGATTTTGATTTGATTACATTTGATATTCCACCTTTAGTGAATAAGTTACATCATAGCAGGTCACAATACAAACTATAAAATATACAATAAAGCTCATAAATACATTTTTAAAAATGTAAACATATATTACAATAAAAATACATAGCCTTCATTTTTTTTAAAACAAAGGTAATTAGATTCTTCCCTAATTTCCTGTGTATGGGAAAAATATTTTTAGCTTGTTCTTCAGTTCGTTGATTCAAATCAGACCTGTAACTGAGGTTAAAGAATAAAATAAAATAAAAAATAAAATAAAAATAAATACAGGAGAAAAACTATTTTAGCCCTTCAGTTTATTTCTTGTCCTTGGTTTTAACTTATTATATCAAAACAAGCCAATTGGTAAACAAGCCTAGATATAATGAAGAATAATATAAAGAATAAAGCATCTTGGGGATTAGTGCTTATACACATTGACTCTTCTAGCCATGGCAGGAGAGTAAAATTGAAATTCAGAGCTGTCAGATCAAATATTTCACAGCTTCCCTTCAGAAATATTCTCCAATTCTGTTCATATTTTAATGTCCTCTCTTGATCCCTAACCGGCTGGGCTTGTGCTTTAATAATTCCGTTACAACTGGAGCAATGTCCACTTGGCTTTGAGTCTTCAGATAACCTTACTGTGCCGAGCTTACATCCCTTTCCCAGCAAAAATGAGGCTCACTGCTTTTCAAAAATCTTAATTCACAAGGTGGGGAGAATGCTGTGAGCAAGTCAAATCGGTGTGAGGTGGAAGGCGATAACATTCTATTACGTTCTGTCATGTCCCTTCTGTTACTGTCAAGACTGGAAAGATATTATGGTGAAAATCTCCTTTGAAGCACTGTAGATCAGGTTGGCAGAGTGATAAGATAGGGCGAGAGAAGGGAAGGCAGCCAGCTCAATACAATATCATGTTGATTACATAAATTAACTGGAGCTATAGACAATTCAGTTGAGGCAGCAGGATATGACAGATAATAAGTCTGTTGAAAAGACTTTTTTTTTTTAAATCTCACCCAAAATCCCCAACATTTCAAGGAAAATCACTGCCCACCTAAAATGTCGAGGACCTTTCCGAATTGCAACCAGGCAGAAACTGTTGGTGACCATGCAACCGGCCCCATCGCTTTGTCTACCTTTGATGGAATACTACAGATTATAAACACTGTCATTTATGCACATACTGCCAGATTCTATATAGCGCCTAGAGATCCGCACCGAAATCAAGGTGTATTCTATAGCAACAAGTGTAACATAATTGGCTTAACAAGCTAATCAGCATTGTTAAACAGCACTTAAGAAGCAATAATGATCACTAATTGGCAATAATTAGAATTTACACGCACAACTCGCTAAACGTATTCTGAGTCTAAATTCTATGTTTAAACGGTTTTTATTGTTATTTCAACATGGTACACCATATCAGTACTTCACTTAAGCAAATCATACTGTATACGTCCAACTCCACACTAGACAACTGTCAAACTTTCATAACATTTTCTCCCCTATCCCTTAACCTCCCCCCTATCCCTTATTCCCTTTGATCTCCCCCCCCCCCCCCGCCCCTTGTTACATATCACATTTATTGATGTCAGTACAGGGCCTACCTTTTTGCAAATAATGCAGCTATACAAACTTTCACTTTCAAACCCTTACTTCACAAAACTTTTACCACTCTATCGTTAAGCTTTTGTCACCCCCTTCCCTTTCCCCTCCCCCTCTCCCCCTCCCTATTAGGTATCTATATCTGAAATCACAAGGTGTTGACAATAAGGCTTCTTCCCCTAGGACTTAGGCTGGACAGGTAGGGATTTCTGCGTCTAAATTCTAATGTGTGCATTTCAAAAGGGGCGTAGCTATGGGTGGGGAAATGGGCGTCTCGTGGGCGTTCCAAAATTTACACACGTAGTTACAGAATATGGCCCAGTGCATGTATATCTACGTGCAGGGATTTACACCACGTTTTCATTTGTGTAAATAGAGATGCGTAGTTTTAGGTGCTGGGATATTAACTAAGCGTTTTCTATATACCGCGCCTAAATCTAGGTGCCGCTTTTAGAATATGCTTAGGCGGAAATGTTTACCACATGAATTTTTTAGGCACCTTATAAAGAATCTGTACCATAACATCCGATATTCAGCGCTATTTAACCGCATAGAGACGGCTCCTGGCTGATTAAATAATGCTTAACTGGCTATCTGTGAATATTCAGTGGCTTTGAAGTAAGTACACATAGGAAATCCAAGATGCTACCGTTTAACTTTCAAAAATGAGACTATGATAAAATGAGAAGAAAGGTGGAAACAAAACTTAGAAGAGCAGCTGCAAAGGTCAAAAATTTACATTAGGTGTGGATGCTATTCAAAAATGCCATCCTGGAAGCCCACTCCAAATATATTCCGTGTATTAAAAAAGGAGGAAGGAAGATTAAACGACAGCCGGCATAGTTAAAAAAAAGTGAGGTGAAGGAAGCCATTAGAGCTCAAAGAAAATCCTTCAGAAAATGGAAGAAGGATCCGACTGAAAATAATAAAAAGCAGCATAAGGAACGGCAAGTCAAATGCAAAGCACTGATAAGGAAGGCAAAGAGGGACTTTGAAAAAAAGATTGCGTTTGGAGGCAAAAATACATGGAGGGGCATAATCGAACGAAAAAGTCTATGTCCATGGGCGTTTATCTCCGAGAACGGGTCCGTGAAGGGGCGGACCGAACCGTATTTTCGAAAAAAATAGACGTCCATATTTTATTCGACAATTTGTGAGCTGGGCGTTTTTGTTTTTCAGCGATAATGGAAAATGAAAGCGCCCGGCTCAAAAACGAATAAATCCAAGGCATTTGTTCGTGGGAGGGGCCAGGATTCGTAGTGCACTGGTCCCCCTCACATGCCAGGACACCAACCGGGCACCCTAGGGGGCACTTTTACAAAAAAACAAAAAAAAAGGTAAAAGAGCTCCCAGGTGCATAGCACCCTTCCCTTGTGTGTTGAGCCCCCCAAATCCCCCTCAAAACCCACCGCCCACAAGTCTACACCATTACTATAGCTCTAAAGGGTGAAGGGGGGGCACCTACATGTGGGTACAGTGGGTTTGGGGGGGGGGTTGGACGACTAAGCATTAAGCAGCACAATTGTAACAGGTAGGGGGGGATGGGCCTGGGTCCACCTGCCTGAAGTCCACTGCACCCCCTAACAACTGCTCCAGGGACCTGCATACTGCTGCCAGGGAGGTGGGTATGACATTTGAGGGTGAAAATAAAAAGTTGTGAAACATCATTTTTTGTGGTGGGAGGGGGTTAGTGACCACTGGGGGAGTCAGGGGAGGTCATCCCCGATTCCCTCTGGGGGTAATCTGGTCATTTAGGGCACTTTTTGGGGCCTTATTCGTGAAAAAACAGGGTCCAGGAAAAGTGCCCTAAATTCTAGCTACAAACGCATACTTTTTTCCCATTATTGGTGAAAGGCGCCCATCTCTGTTCAGGTGATAACCATGCCCCAGTCCCGCCTTCACCACGCCTCCGACACGCCCCCGTCAACTTTGTACGCTTCCGCGATGAAGTGCAGTTGAAAACGTCCAAGTTCGGCTTTCGATTATACCGCGTTATTCGTTTTTGTGAGATAAACGTCCATCTCCCGATTTAGGTCGCAACTTGGGCATTTTTCTCGTTCGATTATAAGCAGGATAGTAACATTTTTTTTTAGGTATATTAAAATCAAGAAGTTGGCAAAAGAATTGGTTGGACTGCTAGATAACTGAGCAGTAAAAGGGGCACTCAGGGAAGAAAAAGCCATAGCGGAGAGATTAAATGAATTCCTTGCTTCAGTCTTCACCGAGGAAGATTTGGGAGAGATACTAGTGCCAGTGGGTTTCTGGTGGGTTTTGGAGGGCTCACATTTACCACCACAAGTGTAACAGGTAAAGGGGGGATGGGCCTGGGTCCACCTGCCTGAAATGCACTGCACTCACTAAAACTGCTCCAGGGACCTGCATACTGCTGCGATGGACCTGAGTATGACATTTGAGGCTGGCAAAAAATATTTTTAAATAATTTTTTTGAGGGTGGGAGGGGGTTAGTGACCACTGGGGGAGTAAGGATCTGGTCAGTTTGGGCACCTTTTCGTGGCTTGGTTGTAACAAAAAAAAAGGACCAAGTAAAGTCATCCAAGTGCTCATCAGGGACGCTCTTCTTTTTTCGATTATGGGATGAGGATGCTCATGTGTTAGGCACGCCCAAGTCCCGCCTTCACTACGCCTCCAACACGCCCCCGGGAACTTTCTTCTTTACACCAAGACTCAAGCCACTTACTGAATTCCTCTGTTTTGCGCAGTCTTTCCTCTCCCCTCCCCAACGTAGGAATTACTTCAGAAAAAAGCCACAGTCCGAACCAAAGATTTCAGTCCCTCCCCAAGCTTCTGGAACGCTCTCTGTGCTGTAAACTTGCTATTGTTGGCCAGGTCATTTGTCCCCAGGTGAATTACAACATCAACGTTAGAAGCCTCGCTCTCTTCTCGGATCACTTTCAGTATTTGGTCTGTACATCTTGCAGCTGAAGATCCTGGAAGACATTTCACTACGTTGGAACCCCTGAACTGTGCTCCTAAGTTAATGCCTCTGATAATGGAGTCTCCGAGCAGTAATAATATTTCTGCTTTTCACAATTCTGTCATTAGTTGGGGGATGTTTCTGGGGTTGTGCTATTTTCATTGCCTCTGGTTCTACCACAGTACATCTTTATTCGCTATCATAATGATGCAACGCTGCAAAAGAATTTGACAGGGGCAGAGCTTGGAAGGGCGAGTGTTTCTGTGTCACAGATCTTAGTCTACCAGAGTCTTTCCCTACACCCCTTCCCGTGCACTCCGCTCCATGGATAAATCCTTCTTATCTGTTCCCTTCTCCACTACTGCCAACTCCAGACTTTGCGCCTTCTGTCTCGCTGCACCCTACGCCTGGAATAAACTTCCTGAGCCCCTACGTCTTGCCCCATCCTTGGCCACCTTTAAATCTAGACTGAAAGCCCACCTCTTTAGCATTGCTTTTGACTCGTAACCACTTGTAACCACTCGCCTCCACCTACCCTCCTCTCTTCCTTCCCGTTCACATTAATTGATTTGATTTGCTTACTTTATTTATTTTTTGTCTATTAGATTGTAAGCTCTTTGAGCAGGGACTGTCTTTCTTCTATGTTTGTGCAGCACTGCATACGCCTTGTAGCGCTATAGAAATGCTAAATAGTAGTGGTAGTAGTAGTCTACTGTGACCCATCTATTCCTCTGATGTTTCATTCTCTGAGGCAGTGGTGGCGGTAAATTAGATGTGAAATGAGTCATCCTGGACGCTTCTTTAATTGTAGTTAATTCCTTCTTGACGATTTGTTCTGACGATCCACCTCACAATTATTATACTATTGAGTACCACAGCAGTCCTTATGTAGGGCGAGTTCTTTCTATATTGTTGTCTATAAATAGTCCCCCTTTTGCTCTTTGGGATTTTTTTTTCTTTGGGAATATGTTGACTGTTAAATACATAAATTATTCTGCATTAACTGCTCCGGTGCCTTGATTACATACATCAGTTGCCATGACAACAGTTAAAACCACTTAGTAAGTAGGCCTCTAAAAGGATCAAACATTTCAATCCATTCAAATGTTTTTAGAAATCACATTTCCGTGAGTACATACATAGAGCATTAGTGTTCAAATGATGTGGATACATTAGCCATTAAAAAAAATATATATATATATATTTTTTTTTTTTTTCACAACTAGAAGAAATAATACTTTTTTCAGATCCCAAGTACACACAAAACATTTCCTTGTAAGTCACTGCACCCAGTTTTATGTATTTAAAAACAGAACATAAGGAGCCCTTTTACTCAGGCGTCCTGCAGCAAGTTTCAAATCAGCGAGCGCTAACCGCATACCAAAAAATATATATATTTTTTTGGTTGGAGGGGACAGAGAGTAGGTGTTCCTGCACTAATCGGTTAGTGCATTCACATTACCATGCACTAACCAGTTAGTTCAGGATTACCATGTGAGCCTTTACTGCCTACAGAAGAGGAGTGGCCTAGTGGTTAGAACACCAGTTTTATAATCCCGAGGTGGCCAGTCCAAATCCCTCTGCTGCTCCTTGTGATCTTGGGCAAGTCACTTAACCCTCCATTGCCTCAGGTACAAACTTAGATTGTGAGCCCTCCTGGGACAGAGAACTATCCAGACTTCCTGAATGTAACTCACCTTGAGCTACTACTGAAAAAGGTATGAGCAAAATCCAAATAAACTATTTGACATTCTGTTGCTACTATTTGAGATTCTACATGGAATGTTGCTATTCCACTAGCAACATTCCATGTAGAAGCCTGCCCTTGCAGATTAGCAACACGGCTGCGCAGGCTTCTGTTTCTGTGAGTGTGACGTCCTGCACGTATGTGCAGGACGTCAGACTCACAGAAACAGAAGCCTGCACGGCTGCATTGCTGATCTGCAAGGGCAGGCTTTCAGGTGGACTGGTGCTACTGGAGGAGTGGCCTAGCGGTTTGAGTACCAGTCTTGCAATCCAAAGGTGGCCAGTTCAAATCCCACTGCTGCTCCTTGTGATCTTGGGCAAGTCACTTAATCCTCCATTGCCTCAGATACAAACTTAGATTGTGAGCCCTCCTGGGACAGTTCAAATCCCACTGCAGCTCCTTGTGACTCTGGGCAAGTCACTTAACCCTCCATTGCCCCATGTAAGCCGCATTGAGCCTGCCATGAGTGGGAAAGTGTGGGGTAGAAATGTAACAAAACAAACAGAGAAATATCCAGAGCACCTGAATGTAACTCACCTTGAGCTACTACTTAAAAATGTGTAATCTAAATCAATAAATAATAGTTTTAGATTCTGTTGCTACTATTTGAGATTCTGCATGGAATGTTAATGTTGCTATTCCACTACCAACATTCCATGTAGAAGCCTGCCCTTGCAGATCAGCAACGTGGCTGCGCAGGACATCAGACTCACAGAAACAGAAGCCTGCGCGGCCGCATTGCTGATCTGCAAGGGCAGGCTTCTACATGGAATGCTGCTAGTAGAGGAGTAGCCTAGTAGTGCAGTGGAACATAGAATGTTACTACTAGTGGAGATTCTGTTGCTACTATTTGAGATGCTACATGGAATGTTGCTACTATTGGAGATTCTAGATGGAATGTTGTTGTACTGGAGGAGTAGCCTAGTGATTAGAGCACTGGTCTTGCAATCCAGAGGTGGTGGGTTCAAATCCCACTGCTGCTCCTTGTGATCTTGGGCAAGTCACTTAACCTTCTATTGCCTCAGGTAGAAACTTAGATTGTGAGCTCTCCTGAGACAGAGAAATATCCAGAGTACCTCAATGTAACTCACCTTGAGCTACCACTGAAAAAGGTGTGAGCAAAATCTAAATAAATAAAAATAGGTGTCAGTAAGTGCTCATGTAGCAATTCTTTTTAATGGCAGTGCATTAATGGCAACATTAGTACATGGCCATTTTTACCGGACCCCTAAAATCCTTACAAACAGGCACACATTAGCAGCTATTACTATTAATGCTATCAGTACAGTAAAAAGAACTGTGAAAATTATTGTGAAGTTGGGCGTCTGGACATCTTCCTCGGCAATAGACTCGTTTCACTAATCTGGCATCGTTTATCTTCAGCTGAACGCTGTGAGTCTGCCAGGGCTGATTAAGTTGTACAGATAGGTAATTTTCTCTACTAATGCGAAGCAAATCAATAATAAGCTATAAAGTGGCGTTAGATGACTTTTAGGAAAGTGGATACATCCCGCAGAAAGACAAGACCAGATTAGTGAAAGGACAACTCTTTGTCACGGCCATCAGTGCTAAGCAGAGCTAAGCTCACTGTTCCTCTTTCAGTTTTACTGTTTCTAACATGGACGTTAACATCTGATGTCTGCCGGCCATTATCCGGTTGATATTCAGCGCTATTTAACCGGCCAGGAATGACTCCGCGGAATATTCGCAGTTAGGGCATAGGGGGAGATTCTATATATGTGTCTAAAAAAATCAGCGGGGAAATCATTGCTGACTGAGCGTATTCTACAATCCGGCACCGATGATAGAATAAGCTTAGTTGATATCTTAGCGCCTAAAACTACGCACATCCATTTACACCAACAAAAACATGGCGTAAATCCCGGCATATAGATTTAGGTGCACTGGGCCCTATTCTATAACTATGCGGGTAAATTTCAGAGTGCCCACGAAACACCCATAACCGCGCCCCTTTTTGCCTGCGCACGTTAGAAGTTCGGCGCACTTCATTACAGAATACGCTTAGCAAGTTGTGTGTGTGTAAATTTAATTCAGTGCTAATTAGTGCTCATTATTGCTTGTTAACTGCTGTTATCACCGCTCAATAGCTTGTTAAGCTTAAGCTACGCGCATTGTTATAGAATCTGCTCAGATTTCGTTGCTGATCTCTAGGCGCGCTATATAGAATCTGGGGGATAGTGGCTAACCAGCTATCCTGCTTATTTTCAAAGGAGAAGGGCGGCCATCTTCCGACACAAATTGGGAGATGGCCGGCCTTCTCCTAAAGCCGGCCAAATCGGTATAATCGAAAGCCGATTTTGGCCGGCTTCAACTGCTTTCCGTCGCAGGGCCGGCCAAAGTTCAAGGGGGCGTTTCGGCAGGGTAGCAAAGGCGGGACGGGGACGTGGTTAAGAGATGGCCGGCCTCGGCCGACAATGGAAAAAAGAAGGCCGGCCCTGACGAGCATTTGGCCGACTTTACTTGGTCTCTTTTTTGCTCACGACCAAGCCTTGAAAAGGTGCCCAAACTGACCAGATGAGCACCAGAGGGAATCGGGGATCATCTCCCCTTACTCCCCCAGTGGTCACCAACCCCCTCCCACCCAAAAAGCAAAATTAAAAATAATGTTTTTGCCAGCCACTATGCCAGCCTCAAATGTCATACCCAGCTCCATCACGGCACTATGCAGGTCCCTGGAACAGTTTTTAGTGGGTGCAGTGCACTTCAGCCAGGCAGACCCAGGCCCATCCCCCCCTACCTGTTACACTTGTGATGGTAAATCTGAGCCCTCCAAAACCCACCCGAAACCCACTGTACCCACATGTAGGTGCCCCCCTTCATCCCTAAGGGCTATGGTAGTGGTGTACAGTTGTGGGGAGTGGTTTTTTTGGGGGGGGATTGGGGGGCTCAACACCCAAGGTAAGGGAGCTATGCACCTGGGAGTAATTTGTGAAGTCCACTGCAGTGCCCCCTAGGGTGCCCGGTTGGTGTCCTGGCATGTGAGGGGGACCAGTGCACTACAAATGCTGGCTCCTCCCACGACCAAATGGCTTGGATTTGGCCGGGTTTGAGATGGCCGCCATTAGTTTCCATTATCGGCGAAAACCAATGGCGGACATCTCTAACGCTGGCGATCTCTAAAGGCGGCCCAAATGTTGAGATTTGGCCGGCTCCAACCGTATTATCGAAACGAAAGATGGTCGGCCATCTTGTTTCCATAATACGGTCGGGTACGCTGCTTAACGGGGCCATCATTAGAGATGGCTGCCCTTATAGATGGCCGGCCCTGTTCAATTATTCCCCTCCACATCACAAGATATAGCCAACTATCCGTGAATATTCAAGCGCTGACCAGCTAAGTTTAGCAGCCAAATTGGACCACCTAAATAACAGCCCTATCTTTGGCCGCTCTAAACTTAACCGGCCAGCACTGACTATTCACTGAGGGGGCAATTAACTAAGCTGTGGTAAGAAGTGGCCTGCAGCAGTGTAGGCGCATGTATTAGGCGCGCTCTGGGCCGGTTTTTACCATGTCTGCAAAAAAAGGGTTTTTTTTTAAATGTGACGGGAAAAGGGCATGTGGTAAAACTGAAACCAGAGCGTGTCTAAGACCGCCACCCATCGATCTTGTGGTAAGGGCTTATGCACTACATGCGCGGTGACTGGTCAGCGCATGCCAACTGCTGATTACCGCCAGAAACAGTATGCGTGGGAGGAAATAAAAATAATTCATCCAGGCATTATGGGCATGCGCCAAATCTGAAATGATCGCATTTTGGTGCACACTGCATACACTAAGAGTTGATCGCAGCTTAGTAAAAGGGTCCCTTAGCTGATTAAGTTTGAGCCAGCCAAAAAAAAACCCTGGATATTTAATGCCGGTCACTGGAAACAGCATTGAATATCCAGGGTCAGTGTCGATCGTGGTATTTATGCCTCCTGCGGTCTGAATATTGATCCCTATGTTTTTTTTCCACATAGCTTCAACAACAACAACAATCATTTCTAAAGCGCTACTAGGGTTACGCAGCGCTGTACAATTCAAACATAGAAGGACAGTCCCTGCTCAAAGAGCTTACAATCTAAAAGACAAGTGAACAATCTAGAGGACGAGTGAACAGTTAATCTGATAGGATGGATAGATTGGGGTATTTTATATTTCTCGAGCGGTTAGGCGCCGAAGGCAGCATTGAAGAGGTGAGTTTTAAGCAGAGATTTGAAGATGGGTAGGGAGGGGGCCTGGCGTATGGGTAAAGGAAGATTATTCCAGGCATAGGGTGAGGCAAGGCAGAATGAGCGGAGCCTGGAGTTTGCAGTAGTGGAGAAGGGTACTGAGAGAAGGGCTTTGTCCTGTGAGCGGAGGTTGCGGGCGGGAACATAGGGGGAGATGAGGGTGGAGAGGTAGTGAGGAGCTGCAGACTGAGTGCATTTGTAGGTAAGGAGGAGGAGCTTGAATTGTATGCGATGTCTGATCGGAAGCCAATGAAGTGACTTGAGGAGAGGGGTGGTGTGAGTATAACGGTTTTGGCGGAATATAAGACGTGCAGCAGCGTTCTGAACGGACTGAAGGGGGGATAGATGGCAGAGCGGGAGGCCGGTGAGGAGTGAGTTGCAGTAATCGAGGCGAGAGGTAATGAGAGCGTGGACGAGAGTTCTGGTGGTATGCTCAGAGAGGAAAGGGCGAATTTTGCTGATATTGAGGAGGAAGAAGCGACAGTAGCCTCCCCCCCCCCCTGCACAATGCTCTCACAAGTGCAAGGAATAGCAGGTCCAATAACCAGGTAGTAGCATCTACTATCTAGATAAGTGCGTTGACCAGACTACTCTAGATAATGCTGATTGCCCTGGCACTATCCCCCTAATTCGAAACTGGGTACCCGCATTTACACTCCGCTCGGGTGCGTAAGAATATTGCTACTTTCGTGGGTAAGTACATACTTACATGCGTAAGTGGCTGCTAAACACCTAAGCATGCAAGTCACATCCTCCTGGATTCTGCACAGGTCACCCAAAGTTGGATGCCCAAATGAGGTGTCAGCAGTCAATAGCTGATATTAATTGGCAGCAATTTAAAGTTAAGCATGTCGGTGGCGTAGCCAAGGGTGGGCCCAGGCCCACCCACTTTGGGCTCAGGCCCACCTAGTAGCAGCACACCTATGATGTGGCTGGCAGGGATCCCCAAACCCCAGCAGCCGAAAACTCCCCAAAACTGTCCCTCCTGCATACCTTGTAAATAGCAGATGTTCGCCTGCAGCGAGCAGCGACTGATACATACTGCTCACACCGGCCCCACAGCCTTCCCGCTGATGTATGCAGAAACAGGAAGTTGCATCAGAGGGAAGTCTACAGTGGGACCAACATGAGCAGAGTGTATTAGTTGCTGCTTGCTGCCGGTGAAAATCTACTATTTAAAAGGTATGCTGGAGGGGGGGGGGGGGGGGGAGGGATGTTTGAGATTCCACATGGCATGCAGGCGAGAGAGGAAGAGACCAAATCACTTGTGGGACATGGTAGAGTTCTTCTGCCCACCCATCTTGGGCCCTGGCCCACCCAAAATTGGGTTTCTGGCTACGCCCCTGAAGCATGCATCAGTGAATGAGCTGTGTCAGCATTACCGCACCGGCAGCTGCTAGCGTGGCTTTGTAAAGGGAGCCTTTATTTTGCATTTTATAGTTACATTTGTAATGATCCTGGGAATGCTCAGTCTCTTACTCTGTTAGCCACACTGAACTCAACAGGCAAGTGTGGGATGCAAGAAGGGTGAACGACTTGTCTGGAGCCCGCCCTTAATGAGGGGATGAGCCAACCCGCCTTTTCCAGCGCTCTGTGCTCGGGGTCCGGAAGGGAACGCAAACCTCAACTTGGCCTGCATTCAGGGCGCGGGGACAGGCTTGATATTATTGGATGGTTATATTTAAATCTGCAAGGCGGGATTCACCTGCCAATGGGATGTAATTCTGTAAGGGGTGAGGGCGGGCTTGACAGTGCTAATCAGGGGCGTAGCCAGACTTCGGCGGGAGGGGGGTCCAGAGCCCGAGGTGAGGGGGCACATTTTAGCCCCCCCTGGCACCGCCAACCCCCCAGCCATTATTGACCTGCCGCCGCCAGCGTCAGACACAGAACGACGCCTTCGGGGGAAGAAGAGGACGTCCTCGGCTGGCGGGGATTGGGGTTCCCTGCCAGCAAAGGTAGCCCACGGTGATGGCGGGGGAGGGTTGGTGGCGGGAGGGGCAGCGGTAGCGGGTCCAAGGCCAAATCTACAGGGGCCCAGGCCCCCCTGGCCCCACGTAGCTATGCCACTGATGCTAATATATGGACGGCCCCTCCAGGGACCAGGATCCTTCCTGCTCCCCGGAGGCAGTTTGATCTCCCACCCATTCCACCCCTTTTGCTTCTGAGGAGCCTCCAATATGCAGGTTGTTTCGCCTAGTCGCAGCTTCGGGGTGGGAGGGGGTACCCGAGCTAGAGTCTGTGCAGAAGGAGGTCCTTCTGGACAGGGCCTTAATGTTCCCCCGGCGGTGTTCATTGGGCCATAGCGCAATTACAGATGTGGAGGTCCACGTCTTGATGGGTTAACCTAGATGGCATAGCGGGTTAAGGTATTGCGCTCAAGGCGGGGCCTCAAGGTTCACCCGGCAGTGTACATTTGGCCCCAACTCAATACAGACGTGGAGGTCCACGTCTTGAGGGTTAAGCCTTGCTGATACGGTGGCTTGCTGTAAATGGCAGGTGATCGGGGGGTTGGTACTGAATAAATAATGGTATCTATTTCTAATTTGTTTATTTTAATTTACACCCTAATTACTGAATATTATATCTTGCCCTGATATCATTATGCTATGTTTTATCTATCCGCTTCTTATTCTACATAATTTTCTTATGCACCTTAATTGCAACAATTCTGAAATTCTTACTCCGTTAATATGATTGCCATGATATTCTTATGCACCTTATCTGTTATCTATGCTCTGATTTTCTTATTCCATCAATGTGATTGTCATTGTATTATATTATAAGCCACATTGAGCCTGCAAATAGGTGGGAAAATGTGGGATATAAATGCAGCAAAATAAATCAATAGCTCGGGTTCTATATGTCACCAATAAACAAAGCTGCGACCTGTTTTATACCGAGAAAGTTGTTGGTCTCAATCATTGATGCACTGCTATTACGTTTAATGGTATGTGGTAAAAATATATCTGAGGAAAAGGCGGGTGCTAGGTCTTGTATCCCTTCGTTAATACATGTTGCAATGTAATGTAATCCTTGGACTGTGCGTCCTTAGTAACAGCTTTTTCATTGCACTTTGAGCTGCTACAGGGATGAAAGAGCTCCTGGGACAATAGACCATCAGCAATTTGCTACCCTGAGGATCCCACCAGTTGGCTGCTTTTTTTTTGTGTTCAAGATGAGCAGCCCTAAAAAGGGCATGAAGGATCATGCTGGGGGAAGGAATAGCCTACTGGCCAGAGAGAGAAAGAGAGAGGGGGGCACAAGGAGAGATTAACATATGCCCCCCCCCCCCATTTTTTGGTCCTCCACCATGCTAAAGAGGTCAATTTTTGCAGATTTTATCTGCCTGCCTGGTTGGAAAGGAGTATTTATTTATTTATTTATTTATTTATTTATTTTGGTGCATTTATATCCCACATTTTCCCACCTATTTGCAGGCTCAATGTGGCTTACAATATAATACAACTACAATCACATTGATGGAATAGAGAATCAGAGTATATATACCGTATTTTTCGGACTATAAGACGCACTTTTTCCCCCCAAAAGGTAGCGAGTTCGGGATCGCCCTCCCCTACTTACGTGACGCGATGTTCCCTGGTGGTCTAGTGACGTCGGGGCAGGAAAGAGCCCCCTCTTTCCTGCCCAGCGCACTGCTCTCCGTCCTCCTGACTGGTTCCTGACGGTCTCAGCGAGATTCAAAATGGCTGCTGAGATTCTCGGCGGCCATTTTGAATCTCGCCGAGACCGTCAGGAACCAGTCAGGAGGACGGAGAGCAGCGCGCTGGGCAGGAAAGAGGGGGCTCTTTCCTGCCTCGCCGTCACTAGACCACCAGGGAACATCGCGTCACGTAAGTAGGGGAGGGCAATCCCGAACTCGGACAAGACGCACCGGAGCACCTAGGTTTTAGAGGAGGGAAAAAGGAAAAAAATTTTTTTCCTATTTCCCTCCTCTAAAACCTAGGTGCGTCTTATGGTCCGGTGCGTCTTATGGTCCGAAAAATACGGTATATAACAGATAAGGTGCATAGGAATATTATGGCAATCATATTAACGGAGAAGAATTTCAGAATTATTGCTATTAAGGTTCATACGAGGAGGCAGGAGAACTGTGTAGAACTGGTAAAAGATCAGGTTTATTAGGCCACACACCTAAAATTCCTCAGCTATATGTTAACGCTTACTTCCTGTTATCGAGCAGGTAGCTGTAATATTGCATAGCATGTAACGCATGTGTATTTCTGTAATCGACACCTAGCGACCTTGAAAGCTGGGTAATTAGCCATAAAGCAAAACTGTTATCCTTGCCGAAACAAATCTCAAAAGGTGATTGCAAAGACCAGACTAATAAAGATTTGCTCTTTTTCGTGACTAAATATACGATAGAAGTCAGCAGAAAACAGGGTAGTGACCGAGGGAAGAAATTAACTTCATTGTTTCAAGGACACGGGATTCACGAACAATTGAATGTAAACATTTTCTACCATTAAGGCTGGCCTGGTCTTTGAACACTTAGAAACATTTTGAAAGCTTTTCTTCCTGCTGTTGTCATATATAAGTAACATGATCCGCAAAGCGGGAAAGCTAACGTTAGATTATTTCTCTCCTCGCCTGCTCAAATGCAAAACCCATTTAGCTAGAGGCAAATATTCCACAGGTCAGGCAGTGTATAATTTGAGATGTCTAATTTACACAGTTTCGACTTATGGATGCATTCAGTGGTACCATCCATGTAGGCAGCAGTGCTGAATGTATTGATGTGGCTCTCGCAACTGAAGATGGATCTTCTATCTTTCTGCTTTTTCACGGGCAGAACTGCCCTGGAAGCTGATATTTGATTGTGGTCTAATGAGGAAAATACTTTAATTCTTATCTCTTTAGCATTTGATGCTGATTGGTTTCCTCTTATTTTCCTTTCCTTGTTCCGTTTTGCTTTAACAAGTGGATGCCTGTAATTCGATTATTTCTAAAGTTAAAAAAAAAGAAAAAAAAAAACAAAAGAACTGCCTTGGAAGCAGCATAAGTGAATAACCACCAAAGATTATTTAGACTGAGTCCCAAATTTGGGATGTGCCCCGGAGAAGACTTAGATGGGTGCTCGGGTTTTGGAGGGAAAGGATCTTTCCGCTTCCCATGAGACTGGGTGGGCTCTCAAGACAAGAAAACTGCAAATCCTGTGTTGGTGGACCCCTAAGAATCACAGTGGTATGGGGGTGGGGGGGGGAAGGGATTTCTTTACACAATGCAGGGAAGGAGGAACTGCTGGTGGAGGGAAGACTTATAGAAGAGTCGAGACTCAAAGACTGAGGTTAACATGGGAAGATACTGGAGGTCTTTCCCCAGGGATATATTTCTTGTTGCCAAGTGCAGTGCGGAGCCTGTACCAAGAACCAGAAAATGTAGTAAAAGCTGTTAGCTTAGCGGGGTTTGAAAAAGGATTGGATGGCTTCCTAAAGAAAAAGTCCACAGACCGTTATTAACATGGACTTGGGGAAAATCCACTGCTTATTACTAGAATAAGCAGCATAAAATGTATTGTACCGTGTTGGGATCTTGCCAGGATTGGCCACTGTTAGAAACAGGATGCTGGGCTTGATGGACCTTCGGTCTGTCCCACTATGGTGACACATGTACTTATGTAACCCTCCTCCCTCCCAGCTCCCCCATCCTTGGCGTTAACTCCACGAAGAATCGCTAACCTCTATTGCCTGTCAATTATCCAGTTTCTCAACCTAGCTTAGCATCATAAGGCCCACCCCCCAGACTGTTCAGTCCATTCATAAGTCTCCTGCACGGAACACTGTCAAAAGCCTTATCGAAATCTGATTATACCACCATGGCAAACCCCAGATTTAATTTTTTGGTCATCCAGTCAAAAAAAAAAACCCCCAAACAAATTCAATTTGTTTGACATACTCTTAACCCTGGCCTCTGTAACCTGCTCGATTCAAGATGCTTCATTGTTTAGAATTTTAGTGGTGATTCCATTTATTGCATCCTTACAGAGGTCTCCCTATCTTTGCTTTTATAAATAAGGCCATAAAATTTCCACCTAAGGCAAGCTTATCTCTCTATTGTGCTGATAACGTTTAAGGATATAGAGGAAAAGACTTCAGAATCTCGATGAACAGCTGAAATTAATTTAGTAAAACAGCTGACCGCTTTGCTCCACGTGGGCTAGACTTAAGCTCACGCTGGCGAGAATCCTCATTAGTCTAAAAAACCTCTATGGCGCTGTATCGGTAACTTATACTTTAATGTTAATACTGTGCAAAAAAGGTACACCGTAGGTACTTAGCTGTGGTCTGTGCTGAGACTATTGAGAATGCCCGCGCCCAACAGCGAGCTCCTGTTTCGCTCTTTGCTTCATAAGCAGCCGGACCTCACGTCTTCTCACAGCAACTTCCAGAGCCGCAGTTTGTCTTGGTTGAAGGATAAGGGCAAGGGCTGCCCATCTCATATCCTCCTGTCTTCACAGTATGCTGTACCTCTATACAAATTTCCCCAAATCATCTCTATATATAAAATGCACCTTCAACGTTCTAATGAAGCCGGAAGGACGCCTGAAACTGGAAGATGTAGTTGTGTAGATCGCTTTTTCCCTATGAGTGTCTGCCCCGCCCTCGCGTCACAACGTGATGACGTCGAGGGCGGAGCACTGACACTCACCGAAAGCTTCATTACAACGCTGGAGGTGCGAGGAGGAGTGGCGAAAGGGACAAGGCACAGGGGCGGAGGCGGAGCTACACAGAAAAACAGAGCGTCGCGACCAATACAACAACACGGGTACGGGCACAATAGAAGAACAATAGAAGAACCCGGGTAAGAGCGCATGGCGAACGGGAATGTTTCACTGAAACTGGGAGGAAGCGAGGGAGGAAAGCAGCCTGAACGTGGGAGGGAGGGAGCGAGCCAGCCTGAACGTGGGAGGGAGGCAGGCAGCCTGAACGTGGGAGGGAGCCAGCTAGCCAGCCAGTCTGAACGTGGGAGGGACACAGCCTGAACATGGGAGGGGGGGCACGACCCTGAAAGGCGGAGGGAGGGGGTCCACGACCCTGAAGCTGGGAGGGGGAGGGGAAGGAAGGGGGGAGGGAAGATGGGGGAGGGAGAAGGAGGGCGAGAGACGGAGGGGGGGCCCCTGCGGCACACTCTCATTCTTTCTCACACACACACACTCTCACACAGACAGTCTCAGTCTATGTCACACACACTCGCACATTCACTCTGTCTCTCTCACACAGTCACTCTCACACACACTCTCTCAAACACACACACTCCGAGGAAAGTCTTGCTAGCGCCCGTTTCATTTGTCTCAGAAACGGGCCTTTTTTTACTAGTTTTAAATATTTTTCTACGGACCTCAGGAACTATGGGTATGAAGAGGAGTGAAGTGGAAGGTCAACGCATGCCCCTTCATTACAGAATTCTAGATGGGGGGGGGGGGGGGGGGGTTGGAAGGAATTCATAAACGCCTTGCGTTCATTTTCACTGAACTATTTGCAGGTTTCTTATTTACAGAACACACAACCATTGCCCTGTGAGGGAAAATCAGACAGAGAGACTGATGGTGAGTTGCACCTGTAGTTCAAATAGTATGCACATCACCCTTCTTTTCCTGTTCAAGGGATACTGTTGTCTCCAGACGGTGAAAAGCCTTGTTTAACACATCATTGTTCAGCCACTTGGCAGCAAGCTCGGTCTATAATGCAAAGCCCTGCTCCAGTGGGATGCCTTTGGGCTTCAGGTTTATTTGCTTTAAAACTGTTCTTACAGTTAAATGAATCGGAAAAGCTTCCTTTAGAAAACTCCTTTTCTTTCTCTTTAGGAAGTCTCTGGCGGCTGCTCTAATGTAGGCTGGAGAAGAGGTGTAGCCAATGGTTAGGCCAGGTGCTGGTTAGAGAGATCTCCTCATTTCAGAGTTTGGGAGGCATTATAAAAAAAAGAAGTTCAAAGCTTTTCTTCCTCAGTCACAACTGCAGTCCATTAATTGCATACCAGACTTGGGGGGGAAAAAAAAACCTTTCTGAAAGGGATTTTTTTTTTTCTGACCAATTCTTTCTGGCAGAAAACTGAATAGAAACCCCCACAGCTTCCACAAAGGATCATACAGCCTAGCAAAGCGGGCCAAGTAAGGAGGGGGAAAGAAAGGGCTTTGTTTTTGTTTAAAAGCTTGGCTGCAAAACCTCTGGCCCAGCCAGTACAAATTTCTTTTGCAGGCATACAAAAATAACTCGAGCGGGCATTCAGTCTGTTGCTAATGAGGTTGAGGAGAAAACAGTTTTCAGAAATCCACCTCATGCAGTTTGGGTCTGGAAAGGGTGTTGTTTTTTTTTTTTTTGTCAGTATCCAATGAGCAGAAAGTCATCAGCACAGGGCAGCTAAACTTGAAAAGCTGGTCTGAGAGTCACACTGAATGCAGAGTAGCTTTCCACTTGGCCTTACCACACTAGAAGCATCTCTAATGAGATCTGCCAGACAAGGCAAGATTAACCCTTGGATAGGACCCACACAAGCAAGCACGTTGCCCCCCCCCCCCCCATCATAATATACATATATTATGAAACCTCCAGAGACATGTGAATGTCACTATGAGGGCAGTGGCGTACCAAGGGGGGGGGGGCGGTCCACCCCGGGTGCACGCCGCTGGGGAGGGGGTGCCACACACCTGTTGGCCGAGTCCGCACTGTATGGGGGTATTTTACTAAAGCTTAGCTCGAGTTATCTGCCTCAGGGCCCATAGGAATAAAACGGGTCCTGCTACAGATAACTCGAGCTAAGCTTTAGTAAAAGGCCCCTTATGTTAGTCTCTATCCCACCACCTGGCATAAGTCACACCATTTAGAGATGAGCTATAATGATATAAGGGACCAAGTCTCCACTCTGGGTAGTTACTCTTAGTATCAATGCAAGAGACCAGTTATTTACGTAAGCCCAATATTGAGGGAAAAAGTTTTTCTAGGAGGAAAAAGCCTCAAGAAGCACCTTTTCCACTATCTAGGCGGAAGAAGGGCTAGGACTTCTTCATCATCGGCAAAAAACCTCCTGATGTCACACCATGACATAATCACTTTCCTCATTCATCCTCCACCCCCAGCTTTTGATCCCATCTAGCTAGAGGAAGAATCCCTTCGTACCTGCTGCTTTTTTGCCCTCTGCCGGTTTTTCTTTGCAGGCTGAGTTGATGGGTCATGTAAGACCATGGGGCTGGATTGGAAAACTGGCAGAGGAGGAGAGAGCAGGTAAGAAGCTCTGCCCATCAGTAACTGAAGGACAATGCAAGTGGGTGGGGAGGATAGGCATGGCCCCCTCTCTGTCACTTCCACCCCTTCACTTCCTTAATTCAGCAGTTGACTTACCAGGATAAAAATATGCCCTGAGAACCACTGGATTAGCACATGTGCCTTGGTCCCCTACTTATCTGGGCCTAGGTACATGTCCAGTTTGCCTGTGCTCTAATCCTGCCCTGCTGTTGGGATGCGGTGTGTCTATAATAAGGGGGAGGGGGAGGGGGAGGGGGGAAGATGGATCTGAAGTGGAAGAGACCAGAGCCAGCATTTTTTTAAAATACAATTTAGGAAAAGACTGGCAACAAAACAAAACAACCACTCTTGGTGAAGTACATGTTAAACAATGAATTAAAAAAAATACATAAGGGGTCCTTTTACTAAGGTGCGTTGAAAAACAGTCTGCGGTAGTGTAGGCAGGCCCATCCACCCCCTACCTGTTACACTTGTGGTGGTAATTGTGAGCCCTCCAAAACCCACCACAAACCCACTGTACCCACATGTAGGTGCCCCCTTCACCCATAAGGGCTATGATAGTGGTGTACAGTTGTGGGTAGTGGGTTTTGGGGGGGTTCAGCACACACGGTAAGGGAGGGAGCTTTTTCTGAAGTCCACTGCAGTGCCCCCTAGGGTGCCCGTTTGGTGTCCTGGCATGTGAGGGGGGCCAGTGCACTATGAATGCTGGCTCCTCCCACGACCAAAGGGCTTGGATTTCTGAGATGGGCGTCCTCAGTTTCCATTATCGCCGAAAGTCAGAAACGACCAAGTCTAAGGACAACCATCTCTAAGGACGACCTAGATTTCCAGATTTGGGTGTCCCAGACCGTATTATCAAAACGAAAGATGGAAGTCCATCTTGTTTCGATAATACGGGTTTCCCCGCCCCTACACGGGGATGACCTGCAAGGACGTCCTCGGAAAAACTTGGGTGTCCCTTTCGATTATGCCCCTCCACGTGTTTTTAGCGTGCTCTAATATTTAGGGAACGCTAAACGTTAGAGACGCCCATAGGAATATGTGGGCATCTCTAACATTTAGCGCGTCCTAAATATTAGCGCACACTAAAAATGCTAGTGTGCCTTAATAAAAGACCCCCTATATACAGGTACCTTCTCTGTCCCTAGAGGACTCACAGGGCATCTTTTACTAAGGCGCGCTCACATTTTTAGCGCACTCTAAAACTGTGGGCACGTAAAACGTTAGAGACGCCCATAGGAATGTATTGGTGTCTCTAACGTTTAGCGCACCCATAATTTTAGCGAGCGCTAAAAACATGAGCGCGCCTTAGTAAAAGGGGGTCACAATCTAAGTTTTTGTATCTGGGGCAATGAAAGGTTAGGTGACTTGCCCAAGGTCACAGGTTACTGAAGTGGGAATTGAGCCCAGGTCACCAGGATCAAAGCCTGCTACACTAACCATTAGGCCACTCCTCCACTCCTTATCAAAGGCAGATCCCTTCCTGTACTTTCTATGGCTAGTGCTACTGAGGTCACTGGAATCTGCTGTTCTCAAAAGCCTATTAAAGGCAATTCTATCACTTGACACCTATTTCTTAGCACCATCCGTGTGGAGCTGTCTTCCGCTGCCTCTCCATTCCGAACTTTCCTATAAAAAGTTTTGATCGTTGCTGAAAACCCATCTCTTTATTTTAGCCTTTTCGGAAACAGGAATTGGTTAAGTGTGAGTGCACCATCCTATTCACAGGGTTAAGCAGCCCATATTAAAAAAAAATGTAATGATTGGTTTATTATAATTTTAAGGTGTGAATGTTCTTGTAAGTGTATTTAACTTTTCTATCAATTATATCAATGGGAACAACAAAAAAAAAGGGGGGTCCACTCCTTCCACAGTAACGCAAGCAAACCAAACAAAGGGTGGAAGAAAACCAAGTCCAAGTGACCAGCCAAAACACGGTCCGTGTTTCAGCGAAAATGCCTTCTTCAGGGGTCAATAGACGGATCCTCTGCTGAACGTCAAACCAACTTTGAGTGCTTGGAAAGCACGAATGTAGGGATGCTGGGTCCGCGAGAAGGAACGCGGCTAGACCAAACACTCCTGTGTTTTGGCTGGTCACTTGGACTTGGTTTTCTTCCACCCTTTGTTTGGTTTGCTATCAATTATATCAAACATTCCTTTCACTCCTTTTTTTCAAAAATCTGTTTGCGGCCTTGACCTGATTCCAGAAAAGGTGGGCTAGTAAGTTATGTTAAGTTATTTATTTATTTGTTACATTTGTATCCACATTTTCCCACCTATTTGCAGGCTCAATGTGGCTTACATAGTACCGTAAAGGCATTCGCCAAGGCGTTATGTTATGCATTGCTTCTAGTCTGCATATACCTGAACAGTTCAATGTCGATTACAGTAACAAGAGACTGAGCAAACAAACTCCAGGAATTACATATTTCAAAACAGCAGAAATCAATTCATTAGACAGAAAATACTTTTCAAATAACCAGCTGCTGCTGAAAACCTGGCAGGGCTTTCGTCCATGGGAGGAATTCCTGTTGCTATGAGTTTCTGAGCCAAGTTCTTTCCACGCATGGATTGCAATTCATCTTCCCGGTCAAAGGAAACTCTTCTCCCTCTCATCCCAAAATACCACAAGGAATGCAAGAAGCTACAAAGTACAAGTCCCCCCCCCCCGACATTCAAAACCATTTAACCGGCCAGGAAAGGCACCTGGCTGGTTACTACTACTACTACTACTATTATTAAACATTTCTATAGCGCTACTAGACTTACGCAGCGCTGTACAAATCAACATGAAAAGACAGTCCCTGCTCAACAGAGCTTACAATCTAAATTGGACAGACGAACAGACAGCTAGGGGTGGGGTGGTTAAATGGCACTTAACTGGGTTTCTGGAGATATTCAGCGGGGGATAACTGGCCATCCCCGAGCATTCAGCACACAGCTGGCTATTGTAAGCGGTCACATCGAGCCACTTAAACAGCTAGTTTAAACTTAACTGGCTATCTCAGAATATTAACTTAACCGGTTAAGTTTAAACCGGCCAAAAATAAACCAGACAGTTAATGTCGGTCACTGGAAATGGCCCGGCATCGAATATCCGGGCTGATCGTTGACCATGGGAATTAGCTGGGCTAAATCTCATGGTCTGAATATCGGCCCTGTGGCCTCTTTTTCTGATTTCCCTTAGTTTGAGTTCATTTTCAATCGAAGACCTTTTTGTTAGGTTTGTGAGTCTGCTTTCCATGTGAAGCAGTCCTGTTTTCCAATACATCCACTAAACAAAACTACCTCCCACAGAATGTCTTCCGCACCATTGTCCAAACCATGGTCCTTGCCCATGCAGACTACGGCGACGGATTTTACGCAGGATTTAAAGAACAAATGCTAAAGAAAGTACAAATGGCGCAAAACACAGCAGCAAGACTCATATACGGAAAAAAACAAAATTGAAAGCGTATGGCCTCGGCTCCAAAAACTTCACTGGCAACCTATCAAGGCACGCATATCCTTTAACGTCTGCACACTAGCCTACAGAATAATCTTCGTCCTTTCTCCGGCTTACATGACAGACCTAATAAACACTACTACAACGAACACAAGATCTTACCTCACACTCCGCTTCCCCAAGTGCCAAGGCCTAACATACAAAACCTCATGCGTAACAAGTTTCGCCTACATATGCACCAAAACCTGAAACTCCCTTCCAAGAGACCTAAAATACATGAACGATTACCTACAATTCAGAAAACGCCTGAAAGCCCACTTCTACAAAACAACCTACCCCACGAAGATACTACTCACCACCAGTGGCGTAGGAAGGGGGGGGGGGCGGGAGGGGCGGTCCGCCCCGGGTGCACGCGCTCGAGGGGTGCCGGCCCCGCAGGTTCCCTGCTCTCTCTGCCCCGGAACAGGTTACTTCCTGTTCTGGGGCAGAGAGAGCAGGGAACCAGCAGGGCCGACGCAGCTCCGAGTGACGTGCACTCGGGGGGCGGATCGGCCCTCCCGCGGGTAAGAATGCGGTCGGGGGGGTGGGTTGCACTCCAGGGGGGTTCGCCGCAGAGGGGGGGTCACACCGTGCTGCACCCGGGGGGGGGGGGGGGTGCGCAGCGGCGACCCGCCCCGAGTGCCATTAGCCCTCGCTACGGCACTGCTAACCACACAACCAATCGGACAACACCCCTACAACCAAGAACCTCAAAATGAACAAAAAGAGAAATGAACAAGGAAACAAGAAGTGAAACTGGACATAGCTCACCCACACTGGAAGAATCATAACACTTAACCCCCCCCCCCCCCCCGCAAAGGGAACATGTCTCATTTCTTGTCTATGCCTTTGAACTTGTAAACTGCTATTCCCATTAGCAACTGTAAGCCACATTGAACCTACCACTAGGAAGGAAAATGTGGGGTACAAATGCAATAAATAAATAAATTAATTAATACATACATATACAAGGTGTCTGGAAAAAATGGGACCCCTTCCATAGTTTCAAAATACTTTGAAATAATAATCCATTATGACTTCTACCTCCTAGTACCACCCACTACAGTGGCGTTCCTAGGGGGGAGCGGTGGGTGCGGTCCGCCCCGGGTGCACGCCGTTGGGGGGTGCCGCGCGCGCCTGTCCTCCGTTGTTCCATGCTTCTTCTCTGCCCCAGAACAGGAAGTAACCTGTTCTGGGGCAGAGAAGAAGCATGGAACAACGGAGGACAGGCGTGCGCGGCACCCCCCCCCCCAGCGGCGTGTACCCAGCGGGGGGGGGGTCCTTCGTGGGGGTGTCCTTTCGCCGGGGGGGTCCGCGCTGCATCGGGGGGGGGCGCTACACCCGGGGGGCGGGGCGCATCGGTGATCCGCCCCGGGTGCCAGCCCCCCCAGGAACGCCACTGACCCACTGTCCTTTCTTATAATATGTTTGAGCTCCTACATTACATCAATGATATCTAATCTTCTCCTACCTCACACTAACACTATCTGCTTTTGTCTCACCTAGATTGTAAACTGCACTGAACCCTGGAAAGGGGATATTAGGGGTATACAAGAATGGATTTGAATTTGAAATTGTTTAAACAATTAGCATGTCCTTGGAAAATGCATTATTCCAACCTTTATTAGGAAACTCATTTAGTGAGCGCTTTGCCGCTGTAGGGTCCTTTTACTAAGCCACGGTAAAAAGTGGCCTGTGGTAGTGCGAGCATGTCTTTCGGGTACACGCTGGGCCAGTTTTTACCGCGTCTGGGAAAGGGGCTTTATTTCAAAGGGCCGGGAAAAATTGAAACCAGCGCGCTCCTATTTACGGCCTGAGCCCTTAACACCACCCATTGATCTAGCGGTAAGGGCTCACACACTACATGCGTGCTGACTGGTTGGCGCACGTCAACTGCCGATTAATGCCAGAAACACCGCGTGCAGTAGGAAAATAATTTGTCCAGGCATTATAGGTGTGTGCCAAATCCAAAATGCATGCTAGCCTGGCAGTAGTCGTTTTGGCACGTGCTACACATGCATAAAGCCTACCGCGCCTTTGTAAAAGGCCCCTGCATGCCTTGTTGAGTAGAGGAGTAGCCTAGTGGTTAGTGCAGTGGACTTTGATCCTGAGGAATTGAGTTCAATTCCCACTGCAGCTCCTTGTGACTCTGGGCAAGTCACTTAACCCTCCATTGCCCCTGGTACAAAATAAGTACCTGAATATATGTAAACCGCTTTGAATGTAGTTGCAAAAACCTCAGAAAGGTGGTATATCAAGTCCCATTTCCCTTTCCCTTATGACATCACAATATCTACATGGAATGTTGAAACTATTTATAGATTCTACATGGAATATTGCTACTATTGGAGATTCTAGATGGAATGTTGCTACTATTGAGATTCTGTTGCTACTATTTGAGATTCTACATGGAATGTTGCTATTCCACTAGCTTGTGTACACAAACCAGGACTCTTAGCCACCAACTTCAAGAAAGTGCTAACAAAACAGTTCACACCAGTATAATGTGGCAGATCTATAATTTATGTGTATAGAGTACCCTCAGATATAAACCACTGTAACTGCAGTCAATAATGCTGCTAAAAAGTGGCATAGCACTTCTTTCATTGGGTAACTCTAACAATTTTTTGGGGAGAGCAACATATGCTCATTTTTTTTAAGGCCTTGTTTTGTGGATTGCTTGAACAAAGAAAAGAAGCAACAAAGAAGGAGGAAGATAATATCTATGCAGCCTTAACCCTTGTCCCTGAGGAAAGTGATTGAAACCCCGCGGAGTCGGGCAGTTCCAGGGAAAGGCAACTGATAAATGTTTCAGCAAGGCAAGATAGTTCTGCCTGGGAGGCAAGAACTCAAAAGATAAGTGCACAGTTTTCACCTAGTATATACTATTTTAAAAGTTACAAGTGATTTTATAGCACTGTGGTGATTGGGACGCATAAAAAAAATGAGCATATGTTGCTCTCCCAAAAAATTGTTAGAGTTACCCAATGAAAGAAGTGCTATGCCACTTTTTAGCAGCATTATTGACTGCAGTTACAGTGGTTTATATCTGAGGGTACTCTATACACATAAATTATAGATCTGCCACATTATACTGGTGTGAACTGTTTTGTTAGAACTTTCTTGAAGTTGGTGGCTAAGAGTCCTGGTTTGTGTACACAAGTGGTTGAATGTTACCAGAGACATTGATATTGTGAATTCGTTTTCTGTTGGTGGGCTATTCCACTAGCAACATTCCACGTATGTGCAGGACGTCAGACTCACAGAAACAGAAGCCTGCGTGGCCGCACTGCTGATCTGAAAGGGCAGGCTTCTATATGGAATGCTGCTAGGGAAGGAGTAGCCTAGTGGTTAGTGCAGTGGATTTTGATCCAGGGGAACTGAGTTTAATTCCAATGCAGCTCCTTGTGACTCTGAGCAAGTCACTTAACCCTCCATTGCCCCTGAATATAAGTACCTGAATATATGTAAACCGCTTTGAATGTAGTTGCAAAAACCTCAGAAAGGCGGTATATCAAGTCCCATTTCCCTTCTCTTTCCCTTGTTTTATCGCAAAAATGTAATTACAACTTTATCTTCTTCACTAAACCCCCAAATTCTACATATGGCACCTTAAATTGCATGCACTAATTTAGCCACACAGTCAAGCTACAAGTGCAACTTAATTAACAAGCCCATCAGCGCCAATAATAGATAATTAACCACCAATTAGCGATACTAATTGACTTTAATTCAAATTGTGCACACGACTTTCTGTGTGTATTCTATAACGCGGTGCACATGAATTTTAATGTGTGCAGTTGAAAAGGGGGCATGGCCATGGGTGTGGAATGGGCACATTGTGGAAATTTCAAAAAAACTATCACACTATTATAGAATACACTCGCTCAGCGCCTAATTTAGGCGCAGGAATTTAGGCCTGGTTTTAGATGGCCTAAATGGGTGTGCCTAAATTTTAGTCAGAAGAATGGCACATGAGCGTATTCTATAAATTACACCTAGTTTGTAGAATCACGCTAACCATCCTGCTTATTTTCAAAGGAGAAGGGCGGCAAATCGGGAGATGGCCGGCCTTCTCCTAAGGCCGGCCAAATCGGTATAACTGAAAGCCGATTTTGGCCAGCTTCAACTGCTTTCCGTCGCAGGGCTGGCCAAAGTTCAAGGGTGTGTGTCGTCAGTGTACCGAAGGTGGGGCGGAGTCATGGTTAAGAGATGGCCGTCCTTGGCCGATAATGGAAAAAAGAAGGCCGACCCTGACGAAAATTTGGCCAACTTTACTTGGTCCCTTTTTGTTCACGACCAAGCCTTGAAAAGGTGCCCAAACTGACCAGACGACCACCGGAGGGAATCGGGGATCACCTCCCCTTACTCCCCCAGTGGTCACCAACCCCCTCCCACCCCAAAAAACTCATTAAAAATCTCATTTTTTTCCAGCCTCTATGCCAGCCTCAAATGTCATACCCAGCTCCCTGACAGCACTATGCAGGTCCCTGGAGCAGTTTTTAGTGAGTACTGCAGTGCACTTCAGGCAGGAGGACCCAGGCCCATACCCCCCCTACTTGTTACACTTGTGGTGATAAATGTGAGCCCTCCAAAACCCACCACAAACATACTGTACCCACATGTTGGTGCCCCCCTTTACCCTTTAAGGGCTATGGTAGTGGTGTACAGTTGTGGGTAGTGGGTTTTGGGGGGGAGGTTGGGGGGCTCAGCACCCAAGGTAAGGGAGCTATGCACCTGGGATCAATTTGTGAAGTCCACTGCAGTGCCCCCTAGGGTGCCCGGTTGGTGTCCTGGCATGTGAGGGGGGACCAGTGCACTACAAATGCTGGCTCCTCCCACAACCAAATGGCTTGGATTTGGCCGGTTTTGAGATGGCCGCCATTAGTTTCCATTATCGACGAAAACCAACGTTGGCCATCTCTAAGGGCGGCCCAAATGTTGAGATTTAGCCGGCGCCGACCGTATTATCGAAACGAAAGATGGCCGCCCATCTTGTTTCGATAATACATTCGGGTACGCCGCTTTACGGGTCCATCATTATAGATGGCCGCCCTTATAGATGGGCGCCCCTTGTTCGATTATGCCCCTCCATGTAGTTTTACGGCGCTGATTTTTAAGGTGCCATATATAGAATTTCTCCTTAAATGCCATTCTGCTAAAATGGATATTAAAACAGGGATCATCCAGTTTTTACAGCATCTTGCAGTAACACCTGTCAATAATAGCAATAATCTATATATATAAAAGGCAACCCCAACGTTCTGAAGCCTCCACGGAAGTTGAGGCGCCCGAGATATCCGGTGTGCCCTGGAGTGTCTGCACCGCCCTCGCGTCAAAACGTCATGACGCGTCAAAACGTCATGACGTCGAGGGCGGAGCTATTGATACTCGAGGGCCGAAACGGCCCACAGCGAACAAGGCAGCAAGTAGCTTCGAGGGACGGAGGGAGGGCGAACAAGGCAAGTAGCTTCGAGGGACGGAGGGAGGGGGCCCCTTGCTAGCGCCCGTTTCATTCCGCTCAGAAACGGGCATTTTTTCCTAGTTTTTTAATAACAGTACATATTTTTTGGGGGGGGGGGGGGGTTATTTGTGGTTCCGCTTTTTTTCTGGACACCATTTGCATATTCTTCCCTTTCAGCTTAGACTGATATTATCTATCTATGTAAATAATAGTAATATGTAATATTTTTCTATTAGTGAAAATCAGCAATTTGCATACCCCGCCTTTGCAATTCCCTCT
This sequence comes from Microcaecilia unicolor, assembly GCF_901765095.1. Taxonomy (NCBI): domain Eukaryota; kingdom Metazoa; phylum Chordata; class Amphibia; order Gymnophiona; family Siphonopidae; genus Microcaecilia; species Microcaecilia unicolor. Next base: position 30,518,243 of record NC_044034.1, read on the forward strand.
AGTCTGGGTACAACGGTTGGCTGTTACCCATTGATGTATCGCATTAAGCGTTCGCAACTTTTGCTCTCCTATGCTGAAAGTTTATTCCAGTTTTCAGTAACAGACCTTTCCTTTACCTCCCCAACAGTTTATTTCAGCAAAATAATCTGTCACCTCCCCAAAACCATTGGGGGAAGGAGGGGGCTCATTCTGTTGTTTTAAATGCAATTTTTCAATAACAAAAAAAGAAATTGTAAAAATACTAGTAAAAAAAGCCCGTTTCTCATTGAAATGAAACGGGCGCTAGCAAGGTAATGACCTTCTGACATTAATGTTCTCCCCCCCTCATCTCCCCCCTCGTCTCAGGACCCCCCTCCCCCCCTGTCATTGCAGCACCCCCCTCCCCCCCTCTCTCTCGTCTCAGGATCCCCCCTCTATCCGGGCCCCCCCCTCCTCCAATTTCCGCCAGCCAGCGCCTCCCTCCCTCTGTCTCTGTGGCCTCCGACAGCAAGGAGGACGTGTGTGGGTACCCCAGCCCTTCGTACGTGGCAGCTGCTGTTTAAAAAGATTTACCTCCTGCTCATCCGGCAACACTGAAGTGCAGCAAGTACAGATGCCGCTTGTTTCAGCTGTTCCTCTGGTCCCGCCCTCATTTCCTGTTTGCAGAAGGGCGGGGCCACAGGAACTACAGAAACAGAAGTGAAACCACAGAGTTCCCTCAAGGGCGGGGCAGTGATCGGGAGTGCGATTACGAACCCTACGAACACTACACGGCTTCACTGCCAAAGCTTCAGAGCGTTGGAGGTGCGAATTATTATATTAGATTGGACCAAATGAGAAGGAAAAGCAAGTAAACTCTGGAAAGGGCATAGGGTGATGAGACAGCCATGACCAGTCAGTTGCAGAGGTCCCAGACTCCAAAACTGGCATCCTGCACATGCTCAGTTCTCAGAATCCTACCAGGTTAATATCATACGCTGGTAGCAACTGGTGTTGGCAACTGATAACGTTGCCTCTGACTGCTGCAGTTGATTGAAGGGATTACGGCAGGCTCCAGACAGCTGGCAGGGCTTGGGGATCCCCACCAGCTAAACCCAATGGCGTGGGCCTGAGTTGAAAGCGGATGGGCCCAGGCTCATTCATGGCTACACCTCTGGGCGTTAAGTGATCACGTCTAAAATACAGACCCATGTTTGACCTGTTAAGCTAGAATTCTATAAATGAAAGTAGTGCATCATTTTCTTTATACAATAGGCTCCAAATAGGTGTTTTCTTGGTGCCTAAAATTATGTGCAGTGCTATAGAATTACCTGTAACAATGTCATGCCATCTTGCAGAGAATTATTTGACCGACTTTTCTCCCTAATAAGCTACTTTAGAAGCAAGGCCATTTTAGTCTATTTCTCGGATAAACAGCTTTGCACAGCAGCTAAACAATAACCACAATCACTCCACAAATCTATTTCGCACAGACTAGTCCTGCAAATCTAGCATTAATCAGAAACATCATTAGGTATAAAGTCTTCAAATGGATTTGAAAATAAGTTCTCTGCCATTACAATAAAGAATGAAAGAAAAAGAAGCTCTACTGAGTCTTTGGTTCTCCTGGGCCCATAAATCTCCTAAGCATAATATTTATCTTGGGCTGGGTGAGAGAAGGTGAGGGATCTTTATAGCCTGATCCCCCCCCCCCCCCCCAATTTACACTTTTCAAAATATTTTGGAGACCAGTAGAATTTCCATTTTACATCTCTGACAGGGTCACTGATGAGTTGCCGGAAAAGTGAGACCTGGTCTAGGCTGATTATAAGACTCCGTCAACGTCAAGGCCACCTGTTATTTAGCGCTCATTAACGGTCTGGCATTGATAGCCGATGAGCTGATTATCAGACCCGGCTGAAACAGGATACCATTCCAAGGGAAAGAAAACGTTGGATTAGCTGTCAGATCCTAACTTGTCAGATGGGCAAACTTCCACTGGACTGTCTCCTGGGATCCAGCAGTAGAGTGTTCAACCCAGGGGTGTGCTGGTAAATTTTTAACAACAGGCTCTTTCTCCAGACGTAGCCAGCTCTGCAGTTGGAAGGGCCAGGGGTGGCCGGGGGGGGGGGGGGGGAGCAACACTTGCCTCTCTCTCCTCCCTCCCTTCGTACGGGCACGCTAGGCATACCTTTGCTGGCAGCCAATAAATGGACTGCCACCACCCCCAACATCTTGCTCTGAGCAGCATGCTGGAACTTCTCTCACATGCTCGAGAAGTCTCAGCCTGCTGCCCAGAGCTGGAAACAAGGAGCGGGGAGCAGCAGTAGTCTATTTACTTGGCTGGCAGGGCTCAGCATCCCCACCAGCAAAGTAAAAGAGAATTCAGCAGGGGGCCCAAGCCCACATTTTGGGAGCCAGTTGTTAAAGTAGCCATGGAGGGCTCTACTTTAACAACCGGCTCCCAAAATTCTTAAAAACTTAACAACCGGCTCTTGCGAGCCTGTGAGAGCCTGCTCCAACACACCACTGGTTCAACACCCCCCCTTCCCTCCCCCCCCCCCCCCCCAATGCCAAACCATAAGAGCATTTTCATCTCTCCCGATGAAGAGGATCCTGAAAATAACCTCCTGGCAACTAAAGCCATCTCTGTTGCAACAGCCAAAGGAGAAGTGGGAGGGAGGACAACCTTTTGTTAAATTGGACAGCTTGAAAAGGTTAGAGTGATTAATTACTTTCAAAACTAACAAAAACTGATTTTTTTAAATGGGTGCTGAAATGTAGGATTTAAAAAAAAAATTCAATCTTTGAAAACAAAGTCCAGAAAGAGAAAAGTTGAATATTTTTTTTCTCCTGTATCAAGAAGGAGAAACAAACGCGGAAACCTCTATTTCCAGCCCAAATGTTAACTTTTGTTGTCTATATCTATTAGCTACAAATCCTCTGGAAATTTCCATGGAAAGGGGTGGTGGGGAGGAGGCTGGCCAGCAGCAAAAGGCAGTTTCAGCTAAAGGGACATTGTTTTAGCAACAAAAGCAGGGCACCCCTTGGGCATCAGTTAATATCTGGTTTGCATATTCTTTATTTCCTTTTAATTAGCAGTAGGCGGCAAACTTATCTGGGAGGCCTTGGGAACTAAAAGGCAGCCTTTGAACCAGCAGTGCAGTCCAATTATAATACTATTATCTGCATTTTTTTTGGCTTTTATTTAAAAGCCTCCCCAGATGGACAGAAAAAAAAATGATCAGTCTGGAGGAGCCACTTTTTCCTTTCTTATGAAAATTGCTCTAAAGCTCAAATTAAAAAAAAAAAAAAGCCATAGAAATATTCCAGCAGCTCCAGGCAATGTGGAATGGGATTGGTTTAATTGTGCAAGGAGGGGCTGGCTGTTAAGAGACTTTTTATTTCAGCCCATCTCAACAGACATTGGAGGAAGAATGATCTATTTTCGGGGGGGGGGGGGGGGAGAGAGAAGAAGATGAGGTGAGAACTATTCCCAGTTCAGAGGAACGGCCAGAGTGGTAACAACAGTTCCAGTTGTCCTGTGCTAGTTTATTAGTTTACTCAATTACTCATCCAGTTAATATTAATTATTATAATCTATGCAAATATAAATGGGTACTAATTACATATATATGTATAATTTCTTGTCTTCACCTCTAACATTTAATAATATGCTTATTCCTATAGATATTACTACTACTACTATTTAGCATTTCTATAGCGCTACAAGGCATACGCAGTGCTGCACAAACATAGAAGAAAGACAGTCCCTACCCAAAGAGCTTACAATCTAATAGACAAAAAAAATAAATAAAGTAAGCAAATCAAATCAATTAATGTGAACGGGAAGGAAGAGAGGAGGGTAGGTGGAGGCCAGTGGTTACAAGTGGTTACGAGTCAAAAGCAATGTTAAAGAGGTGGGCTTTCAGTCTAGATTTAAAGGTGGCCAAGGATGGGGCAAGACGTAGGGGCTCAGGAAGTTTATTCCAGGCGTAGGGTGCAGCGAGACAGAAGGCTGGAGTTGGCAGTAGTGGAGAAGGGAACAGATAAGAAGGATTTATCCATGGAGCGGAGTGCACGGGAAGGGGTGTAGGGAAGGACGAGTGTGGAGAGATACTGGGGAGCAGCAGAGTGAGTACATTTATAGGTTAGTAGAAGAAGTTTGAACAGGATGCGAAAACGGATAGGGAGCCAGTGAAGGGTCTTGAGGAAAGGGGTAGTATGAGTAAAGCGACCCTGGTGGAAGACGAGATGGGCAGCAGAGTTTTGAACCGACTGGAGGGGGGAGAGGTGACTAAGTGGGAGGCCAGCAAGAAGCAGATTGCAGTAGTATAAACGAGAGGTGATAAGGGTGTGGATGAGGGTTTTGGTAGAGTGCTCGGAAAGAAAGGGGCGGATTTTTCGGATGTTGTAGAGAAAGAAACGACAGGTCTTGGCAGTCTGTTGGATATGAGCAGAGAAGGAGAGAGAAGAGTCAAAGATGACCCCAAGGTTTCGAGCTGAGGAGACAGGGAGAATGAGAGAGCCATCAACAGAAATAGAAAACAGGGGGAGCGGGGAGGTGGGTTTGGTGGGGAAAACGAGAAGCTCGGTTTTGGTCATATACATTACCTGTAATGAAACAGAATCAGGGATTCTAGAGTTGATGTAAACACTGTCTATAATTCTTCTATAAGTCAGTGTACATAATCTAACTTGTTAAACTGTTATTTAGTCACTGGTACTTAATTTCCTTTCTTTTTGTTATTTCAAAATTAATACAAATGATTGAACACAAAAATCTGTAAATTTATTATATGCTATTGGTGTGCAATTTTCTAAGGCACTTCCTGCATAAAATCAGGTTTTATGCACTGACATAGGTGCTCGTACTGTGGGTGCTTGAGCAAATCTCTTTACTTTGTGCATCATCAATGGCGAAGTCCTAGGATACATGATAGACCTCATAGATCTACCAACAAGAAACAGATCCAGATCAGCGCGATCATACCTAAACCTACACTACCCCAACTGCAAAGGGCTAAAATACAAAACAACATTTGCATCTAGCTCCTCCTACATGAGCGCAAAACTATGGAATGGACTCCTGCATGCCGTGAGAACAATACATGACCGTCTAAACTTCAGGAAATCATTAAAAACTCACCTCTTCAAATGAGCCTATCCCTCCGATCCAACGTAACTCCCCACACCCAGCAACACAACATAATCAAGGATCGTACTGGACAACCTACTATCATCATTCCCCTCAACCCAATGACGCCTGAAACACATCTACCTCATCTGACCACAACACAATCTTGTATTTGTTATCAACCGTAACGGCAAATGCCTTTACGGTTACTTGTAAGCCACATTGAGCCTGCAAATAGGTGGGAAAATGTGGGGTATAAATGTAACAAATAAATAAATAATTTGCACCCCCCAATCATTCTGAAAAGTTGTTTCCCATGTGCACAAAAATGAGACTTTTTGGACAAATCCAACACATGCATATACCTATTTATGGAGTGGGGGAGATACCTGGGGACGTGCATACTGCATTCTTTTGGACATGTATGCATAGATGTGTGAAACAGTACCCCAAGAAAAGCAGGGGCACACCTTTTCCAGAGTCAATATTCAAAAGTACCCCTAGATTTTATACATAAGAGCACGGTTTTAAAGTTGTGCAATTACAATACATATACACCCAGGTTCTAGATATGGGGCCGAATTCTATATAAGGCACCTATAAAATCCACATGGTAAACATTTCCGCCTAAGTGTATTCTATAAGCGGTGCCTAGATTTAGACGTGGTATATAGAATACGCTTGGCTGGTATCCCAGTGCCTAAAATTATGCGCCTCCGTTTACAAAATGTAGCATGGATTTCTGCACGCAGATTTACATGCACTGGGTCATATTCGATAACATGGGGGAACGCCCATGGAACGCCCATTTCCCCACCCATAGCCACGCCCCTTTTGAACTGTGCACATTAAAATTTAGGTGCAGTTCATTACAGAATACACTTGAGTTGTGCGTGTAAATTCTAATTATTGCCAATTAGTGCTCATTATTGTTTGTTAAGTGCTGTTATCAACACTGATTAGTTTGTTAAGCCAATTACGTTATGCGCACTGTTATAGAATATACCTGGATTTCGGCATGGATCTCTAGGCACGCGATATAGAATCCAGGGGATGGCGCCCAAATTTGAGTGCCAAAATTTCAACACCGATCAAAAATGTGCGCAAAAGCAAACTGTTTAATGAGCCAATTAACATCAATTAATTGATGTTATCTAACTGAATTCACTAGGACAGGGAGGTTCAACGAATGAAAATGAAAACGGTAACGAAATTCAAACATGCGTGGGATAAACATAAAGGAATCCTGTTCAGAAGGAATGGATCCTCAGGAGCTTAGCCGAGATTGGGTGGCAGAGCCGGTGGTGGGAGGCAGGGCTGGTGGTTGGGAGGCGGGGATAGTGCTGGGCAGACTTATACGATCTGTGTCAGAGCCAGTGGTGGGAGGCGGAGCTGGTGGTTGGGAGGCGGGAATAGTGCTGGGCAGACTTATACGGTCTGTGCCAGAGCCAGTGGTGGGAGGCGGGACTGGTGTTTGGGAGGCGGGGATAATGCTGGGCAGACTTATACGGTCTGTGCCAGAGCCGGTGGTGGGAGGCGGGGCTGGTGGTTGGGAGGCGGGGATAGTGCTGGGCAGACTTATACGGTCTGTTCCCTGAAGAGGACAGGTACAAATCAAGGTAGGGTATACACAAAAAGTAGCACATATGAGTTTATCTTGTTGGGCAGACTGGATGGACCATGCAGGTCTTTTTCTGCCGTCATCTACTATGTTACTATGTTATCAATCATTGATGCTAATTGGCAATAATTTGCTTGTTGCGCACATCTGCCTACATGCTATTCTCTAATCCTGGGCGAACAAATCCGATAGCACACAACCCAAAAGTGAGTGTGGCCATGGGAGAGGCATGGGAAGGTCAGGGGCATTCCGAGAAAATGAGCGTAGTGTTATGGAATAAGGGGTTATCATGGCCAATTTGGCCGCCAGGAATTACACCATGTTTCAGTAGGCGTAATTCTGGCACTCAGAGTTAGGCATGGAAATCGTCGCTAAACCCATATAAGGCGCTTAAAAATCCGCATGAAAACTGAAGCGTAGTCTATAACAATGTGCATAACTTAATTGGTTAACTAGCTAATCAGTGCTGTTAACTGGATGGCAACAAGCAATTATCAGCACTAATTGGCATTAATTGAGATTTATGCGCCAGGGGCGTAGCCAGACTCAGTATTTTGGACGGGCCCAGAGGTAAATTGGATGGGCCCTTCCATGTGCCACCCCCCACACATCTTCCCAGAGATATTTTTTAAGAACATAGATTTTTATTTCACCTCCCCCACATCTCCTCCCTCTCCTCCACAGCATTCTGACATCTGCGCTCCTGACTCCGAACCCCGTCCCTCCCTGGTGTACCATACAGGCATCCTCAGCACCTGAAATGATTCATTCTCGCTGCTTGCGCCGGACCCACAGGCTTCCATCAGCCGTGTCCCGCCCTCACTGACATCATTGCCTGTTTCCTGTCTGGCGGAATGCGGGAAATGGAAGCCCAAGCAGCAAGAATGAATCACTGCAGGTGCCCAGGATGCCTGTAAATTGACACTGTGGAAGGATGGGGTTCAGAGACAGAAGCGCAGATGCCGGGACGCCGTGGAGGAGATGGAGGAAGAGAGCAGTGTGGCGCTGCTGCTGGGTGGGCCCGAGCCAAGAATGGGTGGGCCTGTGCTCACCCAGGCCCACCCATAGCTACGCCACTGTTATGCGCACAACTTGCTAAGTGTATTCTATAACATGGTGTGCCTAAATTCGGAGTTGCATAGGTAAAAAGGAGGTGTGACCAGGGGGCAGGGTATGGGCATTTCTAAAATCTATGCGCATTATTAGAAGATACACCAAATCTGCGCCTAATTTAAGCGTGGGGATTTACACCAAGAACAATGTGCCCTAAATGGATGTGACCAAATTTAGTCATGTGGCGGGCCTCGCAGAGTATTCTATATACCACGCAAAAATTTAAGTCTATTCTATAAAATGTAAGCATAATTTAGAGAATACGCCTAGGCGTAATTTTTTTTTCCGTGTGGATTTTTCAGGTGCTATATACATAACCTAGACCTAAGTGTTATTCTATAAAGGCTGCACGTCCTTTACAGAATCACATTTAGCACCAATCTTTTCCGGCACACAGATTTCAGCACCATTTCTAAAATCTGGTCTTTTTCCTGTAGTTAGAGTTACCATATTTTGTCCCCCAAAAAGGAGGACACATGCCCTGCCCCCTTTCACGCCCTGCCCTGCCCCTTTCATGCCCTCGCTCCGCCCCTGTCACATTTTTCCCTCTTCCCTGTCACCCACCCTGTCACCCCCTCCCCTTACCTTACTACTGCCCTGGTGGTCTAGTGACCTCTTCGGGGCAGGAAAGAGCCCCCTCTTTCCTGCCTGGAGCACTGCCCTGCATGGATCCTTCCTGTTCGTGATCTCGGCGCCGATTCAAAATGGCCGCCGAGAGTTGAACTCTTGCAAGGTCACTTCAACTCTCGGTGGTCATTTTGAATCGGTGCCGAGATCACGAACAGGAAGGATGCATGCAGGGCAGCGCTCCGGGCAGGAAAGAGGGGGCTCTTTCCTGCCCCAAAGGCGGAAGAGGTCACTAGGTCACCGGATTTCTGGACAAATGGGCACATTGGCAAAACCTGCCCGGTTGCCCGGACGTGTCCTCAAAAAGAGGACATGTCCGGGTAAATCCGGACATATGGTAACCCTACCTGTAGGCCACTGACTTCTAAACAGTCTTCTTTTCTTTACAGGTGCCCTTGTGGTTGTTAACCTGCTCTGGCTTCATTGAAAAGCCTGGTATATACTGTATTTTGCTATGCTCTTACTGCTATACATCCAAGCAGCATTGAGTCTTTGTGAGAAAGGCAGAGTATGCAATTATAATATATTTTGAACTACAAAACACAAAAATGCAGGGCAGTCTGTTACATTCCCAGCTACCCTCCAGGATAGAAGACAGAGGAGTTCCTGGCTAATCCCCTCCTTAGGCTGTATCACAGCAGCATTAATTCACGCAGGGCTAATTAAAAGAAGGGCGCACTGAGCAGACTTTTGTCTGAATTGAATTCCACTGCTCTGTGTGGATAAGATTACAAGGAATAATCAACAGAAATGTTCTCTCTCCTTCTTTCACCTCTCCCCCTAACAGGAGCTGCATTTCAGGACTCAGAATTAAGACTATCCTGTTATGGCTATAAATATTAGCAGTTATACCAAAACTGAACACAATACGCCAAGTGGGGCCCTCACCTACAAGTCGTTAGTGAGGCCCCATTTGGAGTATTGTGTTCAGTTTTGGAGGCCATATCTTGCTAAAGATGTAAAAAGACTGGACGCGGTGCAAAGAAAAGCTGCAAAAATGGTATGGGATTTGCGTTGCAAACCGTACGAGAGACTTGCCGACTTGAACATGTATACCTTGGAGGAAAGAAGAAAGAGGGGTGACATGATACAGACGTTCAAATATTTGAAAGGTGTTAATCCGCAAACAAACCTTTTCCGGAGACGGGAAGGCGGTAGAACTAGAGGACATGAACTGAGGTTGAAGGGGGGCAGACTCAGGAGTAATGTCAGGAAGTATTTTTTCACGGAAAGGGTGGTAGATACATGGAATGCCCTCCCGCGGGAGGTGTTGGATATGAAAACGGTAACGGAATTCAAACATGCTTGGGATAAACACAAAGAAATCCTGTTTAGAAGGAATGGATCTACGGAATCTTAGCAGAGATTGGGTGGCAACGCCGGTAATTGGAGAGTAAAACCAGTGCTGGGCGGACTTCTACGGTCTGCGCCCTGATCGTGGCTGAATAGATATGGATGGGCTGGAGTGTAAATTTTAAGGGGCTTCGAAGTTAGCTTCAGAACTTTTAGTACAAGAAGAGTGCTGGGCAGACTTCTACGGTCTGTGCCCTGAGAATGGCAAGGACAAATCAAACTCGGGTATAAAGTATCACATACCATGTAAAATGAGGTTATCCTGTTGGGCAGACTGGATGGACCGCAAAGTCTTTATGTGCCGTCATTTACTATGTTACTCTTTGGGGTTCTACATGGAATGTTGCTACTCATTGGGATTCCGGAATCTTGTAACTCTTTAGGATTCCAGAATCTTCAGAACTTTTAGTACAGGAACAGTGCTGAGCAGACTTCTACGATCTGTGCCCTGAGAATGGCAAGGAAGGACAAATCAAACTCGGGTACCAAGTAAAATGATCTCATCTTGTTGGGCAGACTGGATGGACCGTTCAGGTCTTTATCTGCCATCATTTACTAAGTTACTATACCATCAATGAGTTACGTAGCCAGGCATAGGGAGACCGATGTAAAAAATCAAGTCTGTGCATATAGCACTGCTTTACACACAGAAACAGACTTTCTAACATTGCCTTCCTGATATTCAAGTGAATGTACATACACATATAGCCCAAAATTTTATAAAAGTGGCTAAAACTTGCACGCGCAAAGTTCAGTGCAACCAATTTACATCTGCAATTTAACTGAATAATGAGCTAAATAGCATTGGCTTAACAAGGAATTATTGGCACTAATTACATTTAATTAAAATATCCACATGTAAATTTAAGCACAGGATCTGTGCCTCAATTTTAAGGATGAGTTCGAAAAGGGGATATCCTATTTAAATAGATGGTAATGAGGTATAAGGCATTCCTCTATCCCTCCATGATGCAGAGAATGCTGCAGAAAACATTTAAGATGAGCATAAGCTGGGATCAGGAACACCAGGTCAGAGGAAGCGTGGAAGTGTTGCCTTTTTTTTGGTCTGCAGCAGTTGCATTGGGGTGAAAGCTAACAGCCCCATCACCCGCTGCCTTGGACTGCCTCCACCATTCCCCCCAAAATCTCCCAATCTCCTACCCCCAAACCCAGAAGGGACCCATCTTCCCAGAGATGCCCCGGTCCCCACACACAACTCCAAAAATGACTAGTACTCTAGTATACTCTCAACCTCAAACCCAGAGAAAACCTTTTCAGTCTCCCTGACATCCCAAAAATATCCCTGGTAGTCTAGTGGACCCCCCCCCCCCTAATTCTCCCCCCCCCAAATCCTCTCAAAAATCCCTGGTGGTCCAAAGGACCCCCAACCCCTAATTCCCTGACAACCAAAAAAAAAATCCTCAAGGCCCCCCAATCCCTCACACATACCTTAAACCAGAGACAGGAATGATGCCGATTCACTCCTAAATCTGCACAGCAATCTTGCAAAAAGGGGGGTGCCTGACCCCCACATGGCGCATCCTGGGGTAGGAACCTGTGGATTTTTGCGCAGGCATTGTGCACGAACAATCTAACCAGCTTCCGCAAAGCTCTGAAAACACACCTCTTTGACAAAGCTTACAATAACCACCCTCAATGATACAATTCATCCCCCAAATCACCCAAACACACCTAAAACATTTCTCACACAACCTACCCAACATCAGCCCATCTATCACCTCTCTTACCTCAGCGTATGATCAACTGTATTTAAATCATGTACTGACTTTATCATAACCATACTCTGTAAGCCACATTGAGCCTGCAAAAAGGTGGGATAATGTGGGGTACAAATGCAATAAATAAAAAATCATTTGGGCTCCTCCAACAGTGGTATTTTAATTATTTAGATTTTGCTCACACCTTTTTCAGTAGTAGCTCAAGGTGAGTTACATTCAGATACTCTGGATATTTTTTTGTCCCAGGAGAGCTCACAATCTAAGCTTGTACCTGAGGCAATGGAGAGTTAAATGACTTACCCAAGATCACAAGGAGCAGTAGTGGGATTTGAACCAGCCACCTCTGGATTGCAAGACTGGTGTGCTAATCACTAGGCCACTCCTCCTCCTTCAATAGGCTACTGAAGTGTGATGACATTAGTGGTAATCAGGAGCCTGTTTACTCAGCTGATTCCAAAAGAATCTGCCAGCTCTCATGCTCCAAAGTGCACACAAGGCAGGTATCTGAAATGACCCCAAAGGTCAGGGCTTGAACTGGGATATATCATGCAGGGAATGCATGAAATCTGTCCGTGGAAGCTGAGGTTTTTTTTTTTTTTTTGTTACATTTGTACCCCGCGCTTTCCCACTCATGGCAGGCTCAATGCGGCTTACATGGGGCAATGGAGGGTTAAGTGACTTGCCCAGAGTCACAAGGAGCTGCCTGTGCATGAAGTGGGAATCAAACTCAGTTCCACTAGCAACATTCCATGTAGAAGTCGGCCCTTGCAGATGACCAATGTGGCCACGCAGGCTTCTGCTTCTGTGAGTCTGACGTCCTGCACGTACGTGCAGGACGTCAGACTCACAGAAACAGAAGCCTGTGCGGCCTTCTACATGGAATGTTGCTAGTGGAATAGCAACATTCCATGTAGAATCTCCATGTAGAATCTCCAATAGTATCTATTTTATTTTTGTTACATTTGTACCCCGCGCTTTCCCACTCATGGCAGGCTCAATGCAGCTTACATGGGGCAATGGAGGGTTAAGTGACTTGCCCAGAGTCACAAGGAGCTGCCTGTGCCTGAAGTGGGAATTGAACTCAGTTCCTCAGTTCCCCAGGACCAAAGTCCACCACCCTAACCACTAGGCCACTCCTCCACTTTCAGTTGTGCGCTCTTGGAAACAGATCCGTTCACCATCAAATCAGCATTATAGCAGAACTGACTGGCTCTCTTAAATCCAATTTCTTGAATCTGGTGACCAAAGAGTTACATCTTGGGAGATCGCTAGATGCAGTGTGACTGGATTTCAGTAAAGCCACTGACACTGATATGGGCAGAAAACTGTAGGTAAAATGAACAGCCCTGGAACGGATCCTAAGGTGACTGACTGGTTTAGAAACTGGTTGAACGGAAGGCAACAAAAGACAGCAGTTTACTCCAATGAAGGGGAGTTACCAGCACTATGTCACAGAAATCAATCCTCGGTCAGATTCCCTTAAATATTTTTGTACATGATAACCAAAATATGCAATAAGGTAGACACTCGAGAACGTTGGAAAACAGGTGTGAGGATGTTATAATGCCGCTGTATCGCTCCATGGTGCGACCGCACCTTGAGTATTGTGTTCAATTCTGGTCGCCGCATCTCAAGAAAGATATAGTAGAATTGGAAAAGGTGCAGCGAAGGGCGACTAAAATGATAGCGGGGATGGGACGACTTCCCTATGAAGAAAGACTAAGGAGGCTAGGGCTTTTCAGCTTGGAGAAGAGATGGCTGAGGGGAGACATGATAGAGGTATATAAAATAATGAGTGGAGTTGGACAGGAGGATGTGAAGCGTCTGTTCACGCTTTCCAAAAATACTAGGACTAGGGGGGCATGCGATGAAACTACAGTGTAGTAAATTTAAAACAAATTGGAGAAAATGTTTCTTCACCCAACGCATAATTAAACTCTGGAATTCGTTGCTGGAGAACGTGGTGAAGGCGGTTAGCTTAGCAGAGCTTAAAAAGGGGTTAGACGGTTTCCTAAAGGACAAGTCCATAAACCACTACTAAATGGACTTGGAAAAAATCCACAATTCCAGGAATAACATGTATAGAATATTTGTACTTTTGGGAAGCTCGCTAGGTGCCCTTGGCCTGGATTGGCCGCTGTTGTGGACAGGATGCTGGGCTCGATGGACCTTTGGTCTTTTCCCAGTGTGGCATTACTTATGTAGTAAAACTTGAGGAATGGTGTTTGGCAGCTAAGATTAATTGCGAAAAAATGAATTTGAGTCGTAAAAACCCAAGGGAGTGGTATAGGAAAGGGATGAAGTACCTTCTGTGAAGAAAACTAGAGCAGGATCTGGGAGTGATCCTATCTGATGATCTTAAGGTGATCAAATGGGTAGATAAGGTGATGGCAAAATCCTGAAAGATGCTTGGGTGCACAGAGAAAGGAATGCCTAACAGGAAAAAGGATGTGATATTACTTCTGTGTATGTCTTTGGTTAGATGTCATTTGGAGTTACTGTGTGTAATATCATAGACTGCATCTTGAAAAGGATATAATCCAAATGGAACCAATCCAAAGGGAAGCCATTAAAACAGTGAATGGTCTTCATTATAAAGTACATGGAAACAGATTTAAAGGTCTAAACAGGCAGACCCTGGAGGAGAGACAGAATTAGATGGATACGATAGAGACATTTAATTACCTCCGTGGTATAAATGCACAGAAGGCAGAACTATTTTCGTATTTCAGTTGAGAGCAAGCTCTGGGACAAGGAATCATAAGATTAGGGTAAAAGGGTTTTTTTTTTTTTGCTTGTTTGCTTTTTTATACAGCATATAATGAAGCTGTGAAATTCATTGTTGGAGGATGTGATCAAGGTGACCCACAAAGCGGTATTCAAAAGAGGATTGGACAAATTCCTGGAGGAAAAGTCCATAAAAAGTTATCAGCCAGGTAGAGTTGGCAGAGCATTGGCCCTCCCTGGAAATGAACTATGGGAAATAAATCTACTTTTTGTGATTCACTGGGTCCTTATTTATTTATGTAGATTTTGCTCACACCTTTTTCAGTAGTAGCTCAAGGTGAGTTATAGTCAGGTACACTGGATATTTCTCTGTCCCAGTAGGGCTCACAATCTAATTTTATACTTGAGGCAATGGAGGGTTAAGTGACTTGCCCAAGCTCACAAGGAATAGCCATGGGATTTGAACTGTCCACCTCTGGATTACAAGACCAGTACTCTAACCACTTGGCCACTCCTTGTTTCCTGGGTGCTGGAATCATCCAAAGATGTTCCCTTACATGACAAAGTATTAACTAGTACCATGGGTGAGTATTCAAGCTCAGAGCCTATACATACGCAACCAACCCACTAAACCACTTTAGGAAATGGGCTTAATGTGTCTTAATGCAGGACTTTATCACATGCTCAGCTCATCTGTAACACAGCAAAATTGTAAGCATTTTCAATTCTTTTTTAGGTTGTGCGTTAATGTTCACATTAGTGTGTGTTACCTTAAAAAAATTAATGTAGGAGCACCTACTGCCCCCTATTTAGGAGGCAAGAACCCCCCTGTTTACTACGCTGAATGCGCTGTCTCGGCATTAGCGCATGGCTTAATAAACAGGGCGGAAAGTGTTTCCGTGTTAAGTCCATGTTAGCGCACGCTAATGCAAAGACTCTAGCTGGATAATGCTTCCACACCCATCCCCCGCGTACGCCACACCCTCTTCCAAAAATATGTTAAAAGAAATAAAGAACACACAATTAGCGCGCACTAAGAGGAAAAACACTTTAATGCCTTTGCAGTAGTCCTTTTATCCTCACGTTAAGCGCCCATTAACCCTTAATGTGGTTTAGTAAAGGGATCCTTTCATTAGTACAGTTTAGATTCAAACACAAAACAAAACTGTCTCAGGTTGTCAATTCAGATTCAACATGAAGATTATTTTGTGAGAACACAGCATAGGCCTGGGTCCCTACTACTACTACTTATCATTTCTATAGCACTACAAGGCATACGTGGCACTGTACACCATACACAGAAAGACAGTCCCTGCTCAAACAGCTTACAATCTAGATAAAACAGGTAAACAGAACAATAAGGGTAACAGACAGAACAATAAGGGTAAGGGAATAAAGAGGTGAGGATAAAAGGACAGGGCAGGTGAGTGGTGGTTAGGAGTCAAACAGTCTCTGACACCTTATAATGAAGTCTGGCCTACCTTGCAGGCCCTGATGTTTAAACGTCTTCTTGGCAGTGCTGGGATCAATTCTGAAGGTTTTTTTTCTTCTTCCCTCTGGGGCTCCCTGACTTTTCCTAAACCCAGGCTTTTTTACTTCCTGGTTTGGACCACAATCCAGCTCAAGAAGATTTTATAACAGGAGACAGCATGAGCCTATCCGGCTCATTCTGTGGGCTGAAGACAGTGGGTGGAGCTTGCCGCCATACTGAGTGACCCCCAAACATTCACAGATGCTATTGAAAACAATAGCAAACTTGTGAGGTTTATAATTGTTTTAGTAAACCTCCATGGTTTTGCATTCTTTCGGTTAGGAGGGGATGGTGAGGGGGTTTGGGGAGTTTTCGAGGGGTCTGTGAAGGGGGAAGAGTTATATTCAAAACGTTTTTGTCATTGTTCAAGAGCTTGCTCTGTTATTTGCAGTGCTGTATTGTGGATTTCAGTGCTGTGCTATATGCCCTTATTTTTGCTTAAATTATTTTTACCACTGGGGAATCCTGGAAGGTGAGGAGTCTCCAATTGGTGTCCACAGATGCGGGCGCACCAGAGTGATAGACTTGTTTTTGGAGCTGCAAGAATCCCCACAACTGGGCCCTGAGGCTCAGGCAGAGCTGGGGCCTTTCTTAAAGCTGCCCCCTACAAAAATCGAGCCTCCCATGGCTCGAAAAACAAGTCTGCCACTCCAGAGTCCTTGCACCGGAGGCAAGACCGGATTCACATGGCCCCCACCCATAGACAGAAACAGGAGTTTCCTCACCCCCCCAGGACTCGCCTCAGAGGTAAAAATAATTTAACCATTTAACCTTGGGTTACAGTTCTGAAGGGTCCTCTTTGTACACATGTATGCTGATAGTTTGTTTAGGGTACACCAATATGGTGGCTGTGCAAGTGTGCAGGGGAGATGGCTTCAACTTTTTGATGTCATGCTGTCTCCTGTCATAAAACCTCCTCCATCCAAGTAGATAAGTTCCCCTGCTCTGACTTTCTTAAGGTGGCCTGGTGGAAGAATATGTTTAATGAGGACTGGGTTTCTCTTATACACTCATTTTCATCCTCCCTCTCCTACCGCCCTCTCTGTCTCTCACTTGCATGCTCTCCAGTGCTGGCATACACGGCAGATCTGCAGCTTAATCGTGATTTTAGTTGTCATGCCAATTTCACTTCCAATTACAAAAGTCCTATGCTGCCAAAACCAAATAGAATGACGGCCTCATTACCTTTCATTATGCTGATTGACCCATCAAATCAATGTCCAAAAACTGAGAGGTTGATAAGCTGCTATATTATATATAGAAAGAAAACAAATTTCAAACTTCTCCAAAATATCAATAGAAAATATTATTTGCTTTCTTTCTTTCTTTTTTTTTTTAAATCAAGGGAAATAAAGGCTGATCCAAGTGGGGCTGACAAAGAAACCACTCCACTTGGTGCTTAGAAAATAAAAGAGTTAATTTTCAAAGGTGTTTAACAAGGCAGGAGAGGATCCTGTCTAGTAAAAACCCAACAGAGCGACTCTGTACCAGATATTCGGCATCACTTAATCACTGAGTATCCCTGCTAACTGGCCATCCCCTAAACCAGCTAGATTAGGGGTGGGGCATGGGTAGAGCATCACTTAGGAGCCCTTTTACTAACCTGCAGTAGGCACTAACGTGTGCCTACCACGTGGTAAAAGAACACTGCAGCGAGACACGCTGAGGCATCCTACGGTACTTTGGGCATCAGTATATATAAAAAGAATTGAAGCGGTGCAAAGAAAAGCTACAAGAATGGTATGGGATTTGCGTTACAAGACGTATGAGGAGAGACATGCTGACCTGAACATGTATACCCTGGAGGAAAGGAGAAACAGGGGTGATATGATACAGACGTTCAAATATTTGAAAGGTATTAATCCGCAAACAAACCTTTTCCGGAGACGGGAAGACGGTAGAACTAGAGGACATGAAATGAGATTGAAGGGGGGGCAGACTCATGAAAAATGTCAGGAAGTATATTTTCAGGGAGAGAGTGGTGGATACGTGGAGTATCCTCCTGTGGTAGGTTGTGGAGATGAAACGGTAACAATTCCAAAATGCGTGGAATAAACATAAAAGAATCCTGTTCAGAGATTAGTTGGCAGCGCTGGTGGTTAAGAGGCAGGGCTAGTGGTTGGGGGGTGGGGCTAGTGCTGGGCAGACTTCTAGTCTGTGCCCTGAAAATGGCAGATACAAATCAAGGTAAGGTACACACATAAAGTAGAACATATGAATTTATCTTGTTGGGCAGACTGGATGGACCATACAGGTCTTTCTCTGCCGTCATCTACTATGTAAAATATGTTTATTTTTTGGCATGGGAAGCCTGTCTGGGGGCGTACAGTAGGCATGCCCTGAGATAATCATGTAGCACGGATTCATTACCACACACTGCCCAATTAGCGCAGAAGTAGTATGGGAGCCCTTGCCATCTACTAAATAGGAAGCGGTAAGGACTCCCGTGGTAATGGCCATGTGCTAACGGAGAAATTACCATGTGGTCATTGCAAAAAAAATATGGAAAAGTGGCAATTTTACTGCCACGCAAAAAGTGACTGCAGCGAGTGGAAAACCCACACACTTAGAACAGCACCAGCCACTTTTTAGCGTGGTTTGATAAAATGACCCCTTAGCAACAATAGTCAGTCTGCTGATCGACTAAATAACCAAATAAAGTTAGGTCAGCTTTGAATATCGGCTGGTGCCTGATTAATTTCTGGATCAGTGGACATACTCAGATATTCAATACTGGAAGCCATGCATGCCTCAGTATTGAATATTCGGGGTTAGGTCAGCCTGCAGCTGGAAAAGTAAATAAGTACATAAGTGTTGCCATACTGGGACAAACCGAAGGTCCATCAAGCCCCGCATCCTGTTTCCAACAGTGGCCAATCCAGGTTACAAGTACCTGGCAAGATCCCAAATCAGAACAATTAATTTTATGCTGTCTATCCCAGAAATAAGAAGTGGATTTTCCCCAAGTCATTTTAATAATGTTCTATGGACTTTTCCTTTAGGAATCCGTCCAAACCTTTTTTAAACCCCACTAAGCTAACTGCCTTTTTCCTACACGTGGTAAATAATGGCCCGGCATGCGCCCAAAAGACACTCTCGCAGTATCGCAGGCCACTTTTTACTGCGGCTTAGTAAAAGGGCCCCATAGTGTTTTCGCATGTATCTGTAAAGGAGGAATGGCCACGGGAGGGTCATGGGCCAGTCAGGTGTGTTCTGGAAATAGCACGCAGTATTATAGAATACCGCAGATGCATGCCGAACTTGTGTGCCAGGATTTACACCATGTTTCAGCTGGTGTAAGTCCTTGCACTCAAAGTTGGGCTCAGAATTTGCCACCAAACGCTAGTCAATTAAAATCACTTATCTCGGAGCACCATTTAAAGAATACCACTGGGCACCAATACCAGCGGGAGTGAAGGAGTGGCCTAGTGGTTAGCACACAAGTCTTGCAATCCAGAGGTGGCTGGTTCAAATCCCACTGCTGCTCCTTGTGATCTTGGGCAAGTCACTTAATCCTCCATTGCCTCAAGTACAAACTTAGATTGTAGGACAGAGAAATATCCAGTGTACCTGAATGTAACTCATCTCAAGCTACCATTGAAAATGGTGTGAGCAATATATAAATACATTTTTTTCTGGTGCCCATTTACTGAATCCAACCCACAGTCTTAATCAGTGGCGTTCCTAGGGGGGCTGACACCCGGGGCGGTTCGCCGATGCGCCCCGCCCCCTGGGTGCAGCGCCCCCCGGAACAGCGCGATGCCCCCCTCCCCGGCAAAAGAACCCCCGATCCCCCGGCGAAAGAACCCCCCCTCCCCCCGGGTGCACACCGCTGGGGGAGGGGGGGTGCCGCGCGCCTGCCGGCTCTTTGTTTTCATGCTCCCTCTGCCCAGGAATAGGAAGTAACCTGTTCCGGGGCAAAGGGAGCATGAAAACGAAGAGCCAACAGGCGCGCGGCACCCCCCCCCCCCCAGCGGCGTGCTCCCAGGGCCGACCGCCCCAATCGCCCCCCCCCCTTGGTATGCCACTAGTCTTTATGTACCTTCATTTGTCTCTGTTTCCATGATGTTGGATTTTGAAGTACATAAAACTACCCAAAGGAAACCTTAACTCATTTTCTTTGATGAAGTGTTATGATACTTGCTGCAGCTACTTTACATTGATTTTATAGACAATTTGCCTTTTCCTTTTCATCATTCTTTTTTTTGGACATACTTATTAACTACTCCAGTGTCCATTAAAGAGAGTTTTTATTTTAAAGCCAAAGACTGTCTCCAGTCATCTTTTATTCCTGTTTCTTTTCAGGATCTACCAATTATTCTTTTATCTAAAGGTTTACGGTCACTAGACAGACTCAAGAAGACATAATATTAATAACAATTTCTACATATAAAATGATAATGTCTCCTTGAGCCAGTCAGTGCATAATGAACACAGATGCATCTTCTACACTGCTCGGTCTTGTGTTTCGTTAACTACTTCTGACTAGGGTTACCATACTTTGTCCTCTCAAAAAGAGGACACATGCCCCACCCCGCCCACACCCCACTCCTTTCGCATCCTCACCCCGCCCCCTGTCACATATTCCCCTCCCCTGCCCCCCGTCACCTCCCCTCCCCTCCCCTTACTTACTATCTACTGCCCTGGTGGTCTAGTGACCTCTTCGGGGCAGGAAAGAGCTCCCTCTTTCCTGCCCGGAGCGCTGCCCTTGCCCTGCATTCTGTTGCTGTGACGGTCTCGGGATTCAAAATGGCCTCCGAGAGTTGAAGTCTCGCGAGGCCGCTTCAATTCTCGGCGGCCATTTTGAATCCCGAGACCGTCACAGCAACAGGATGCATGGCAAGGGCAGCGCTCCGGGCAGTAAAGAGGGGGCTCGTTCCTGCCCCGACGAAGAGGTCACTAGACCACCAGGGCAGTAGATAGTAAGTAAGGGAAGGGGAGGCTAGGATAGGCCCGCCACCCGCCCGTTTGTCCAGAAATCCGGACAAACGGGCAGGCTGGCAAAACCCGTCCGGATGCCCGGACATGTCCTCAAAAAGAGGACATGTCTGGGTAAATCCGGACGTATGGCAACCCTATTTCTGACTAACTGATATGCAGTTCAGTGAGGTCATTTTCAACCATTTGATGCCACATCTTTCTTGGCCTTCCCTGGACTTCTTTTCCCTTCTGGTTTCCAGTTCATGATTCATATTGGTATGCGGTGTACACCAGGGGCGTAGCTACTGGGGGCCACGGGGGCCTGGCCCCCCTCAAATTTCATCCGGGCCTCAGGTTTGGCTGGCAGGGGTTCCCAACCCCCATCAGCCTAAGCTTTCTTTAACGCCGGTCTCTTGCGCAGCCGAGTTTGCTGCCTGCCCCCTGCCCTTCTTTCTTCTTGCTGAGTGTCAGCGTGTACAGGAGGAGCAAGAAGAAAGAAGAGCAGGGGGCAGGCAGCGAACGCGGCTGCGCCAGAGACCGGTGCTGAAGAAGGCTTCGGCTGGCAGGGGTTGGGGACCCCCGCCAGCAAAGGTATTTGTGAGGGGGCTGAAATAAACCTGTCTCTTTCACCCTTCTTGAGAGCTGTTTTGTAAACTCCCCCTCCATGTAAGAGCCACTGCCATAGTACAAAACGTACCATAGGAAGGGTAACAAGCTTCCTTCAGTAACTAAGAAAACACTGTACGAATGAAAAAAATAGTACGCAACTCGCACTTGAAACAGTTCTAAAATTAGGTCATGTTTTGCACATCCTTTGTGCATCTATTATTAAGTTACATAACAGAAAAAGGCTTCTATAAGTCATCAAAAACTGCAATAGTCTCTTCAAATCTAGTATCGTGAATATCACGCATAAATAATGAAAAAAATATGGTGACCTATAGTACTGTTGTTGTTACGATTACTCTTATTTAACATTTCTTTTGTCCCAATTTACATAAG
This sequence comes from Microcaecilia unicolor, assembly GCF_901765095.1. Lineage (NCBI taxonomy): Eukaryota > Metazoa > Chordata > Amphibia > Gymnophiona > Siphonopidae > Microcaecilia > Microcaecilia unicolor. Next base: position 30,539,971 of record NC_044034.1, read on the forward strand.
TACATAAGTAATGCCACACTGGGAAAAGACCAAGGGTCCATCGAGCCCAGCATCCTGTCCCCGACAGCAGCCAATCCAGGCCAAGGGCACCTGGCGAGCTTCCCAAACGTACAAACATTCTATACAATCAAGCCATTGTGACATCACTAATGAGGTTGGCTCTTATTGGTGGAATGAGCCACTATGACATCACAATAGGTTAAATCACTGCTCTATGTAATAAAAGTGAGCCAAGTAGAGGACATAAGTACATAAGTAATACCATACTGGGAAAAGACCAAGGGTCCATCGAGCCCAGCATCCTGTCCCCGACAGCAGCCAATCCAGGCCAAGGGCACCTGGCGAGCTTCCCAAACGTACAAACATTCTATACATGTTATTCCCGGAATAGTGGATTTTTCCCAAGTCCATTTAGTAGTGGTTTATGGACTTGTCCTTTAGGAAACCGGCTAACCCCTTTTTAAACTCTGCCAAGCTAACCGCCTTCACCACGTTCTCCGGCAACGAATTCCAGAGTTTAATTATGCGTTGGGTGAACAAACATTTTCTCCGATTTGTTGTAAATTTACTACACTGTAGTTTCATCGCATGCCCCTTAGTCCTAGTATTTTTGGAAAGCGTGAACAGACATTATTTAATACATTTTTAACCAATATTTTGTGCATAATAAAACAAATTATGGAGATCTTTTATTAAAGATTAGCATGTGCTATCAGCAGCAGGGCCTACAGGAATAAAATGGATCCCGTAGCAGATTTAACTTGCAACTATTTTTAGTAAAAGACCCCTTATCCCCCTAATTCTATAAAAGCCGACATAAACCGCGCGTGCAAATTTTGGCATGCACCCAATTTAATTGAATAATGAGCTAATTAGCACCAATAATTGACCTTTTAACATGCAAATATTGGCACTAATTAGATTTAATTGATATTTATATGTGATCTGAAAAAGGGAGCGCAGAAATGGGAGGGTCATGGTTATAATGGTCATGGTTTGCCTGCAAGAAATTCCATGGTGTCATCTAGAACTTATGTTAACCTGCACTATCCTTCATGCAGGAATCTGAAACACAAGACGCTCTACGCTTCTTCCTTCTCGTTCGTCAGCCCACGAACCTGGAATGCTTTGCCAAGACTCTTGAAAGAGTCATCGGATCATCAAACTTTTTAAAAAACTGTTAAAAACTTTATTTACTAAAGCCTACCCCAAAGTCAGCAATGTTGTTTAACCTCCTTTTTTTCCTGTTTTGGTAGTTTACCTGCTCTTTACCCTCTGTCAGCTTCTCCTTGGTTGCTCCTGTTTTCCCATCTGTATTCTGTTATTTATTTATTTATTTATTGCATTTGTATCCCACATTTTCCCACCTATTTGCGGGTTCAGTGTGGCTTACATTGTGAATGGTGGAAATACAGTTTGTTACAACTCGGTTATGGATTACATTGTGAGGGGTTATGCGAAAATAAAGTTAAAGTGTCGTTAAGGGAATAGAACAATGGAGAAGAACAATGGAACAATGGAAAGAAACAACGAGAACTGATAGGGCAACTGAACAGTAGTAGAAGAACAATTCGGTATAACATTTTTCTATGAGTAGAGGTATAAATGTGATAAAAAATTACGGGGGATGGGAATTCAGAAGAGAATGTATTGTTGCATTACTAACAGTGTGTGCGGACTTAATGTGTTTTGATTCTTTCAGTAAATTTTATCAAAGAGATGGGTTTTCAATGATTTGCGGAAGTTGGTTAGTTCGTAGATCGTCTTCAGGTTGCGTGGTGGTGTATTCCAGAATTGCGTGCTCATATAAGAAAAGGTTGATGCGTGTAGCGTTTTGTATTTTATGCCTTTGCAATTGGGGAAGTGAAGGTTGAGGAAAGTTCGGGATGATCTTTTAGCGTTTCTGGGTTTCTTATTTTAGCTCCTCTGTACTTCTTTGTATCCTATGACTGGAACAATTGTCTCCTGTTGTATTATATAATTTTCTTGTAACTTTGTTAGCCACATTGAGCCCGCATAAGCTGGGAAAATGTGGGATACAAGTGGACCAAATAAATAAATAAAATAATGGGGGCATTCTTAAAATTATAATAACGGGGTAGGCACACATACATTTGCACTATGTTTCCGTTGGTGCAAATGACCATGCCTAAAGTTAGGCACGATTCCAGGGCATAAGCTCTATTCTATAAACCGCGCTGATAGAATATTGCTTTTTTCCGCACCAATTTTTTGGCATCAAATATAGAATTCACCCCATGGGCCCGATTCTATATGTAGTACCTAAAATTAACGCACGGTAGGCAATTACACCTAAGCATATTCTAAATACTGCGTGTAAATATATGCATGGTATTTAGAATATACCGGGACATAGCTCATGCGACTAAATCGACACATGTCCATTTACACCAACGAAAAGCTGGCACAAATCCCTGCACGTAAATTTACGTGCATTGGCCCATATTTTATAGCAACACATGTAAATTTCAGAACACCCACAAAACGCCCATTATCACACCCCTAACCATTCCCCTTTTTGCCTGTGCATGCTAGAATTTAGGTGCACTACATTACAGAATATGCTTAGCAATGTACGCACGCAAATTCTAATTTTTGCCAATTAGAGCTCATTATTGCTTGTGAAGAGCTGTTAACTACACTTAATAGCTTGTTAAAACAATTAATCTATGCGTGCAGTTATAGAATACACCTAGATTTACAAGCAGAACTCTAGGCTCACTATATAGAATCCGGGGGCATATCAGTGGCGTAGCTACGGGTGGATCTGGGTGGGCACAGGCCCACCCAGCTGCAGTGCCACACTGCTCCTTCCCCCCTCTCCTCCGTGGCGTCTCAGCATCTGCACACTCCAGTCTCTGAACCAGTTCCCTCCCTGGTATCGGTACAGGTGTCCTCGGCTCAAGCAGCGAGAATGAATCGCTGTAGGTGCCGAGGACACCTGCACCGACATTGGGGAGGGACGAAATCCAGACACAGGAGCAGCAGATGCCAGAATTTTGCAGAGGAGGGAGAAGATGTAGGGTAGGTGAAAAAAAACCCTCATGTTTTTAAAAAAGATTTCCAGGAAGATATTTGTGGTGTGTGGTTGGGGGGGGGGGGGGGGGCACATGCGCATGGAGGGGCCCATCCAAAATACCAAGTCTGGCTAAGCCTCTGGGGCATATGTATAAAATCTATTTCATCCAGTTTTAAGGGATACACCAAGATTAAGAAAACTTGAGCTCAACCGAGGCTCCACCAGCAAAATATGCAACAAAGTCTACATATTTTGGTGGTGAAAAATGTGTAGCTTATCCCTAATATTTCTCTATACATTGGAAAGATTAAGGTGTTAAATAGGTAATAGTAATAGTATTACAATGATACTACAATGTTTTTTGATTATTTCTGCAAATCATCAACTTGCTTTTCATTGGCCCCCACCTTCCCTTCAACCAAAGAGCCTGGGAGTCAATGGGAACGTAAATCCAGGTAGATTTTGTTTTGTTCTTTAAATTAAAGATGGTCCAGAAAATCAAGCATTTCAGAATGCAATCCAAAACCCTGCTTCAGATTCAGGCATTATTTGAGTTAAGTGGATCACAATGTTTCAAAATAAGTAATCCAAGCAGTAAAGCTGGTATATGTATAACAGTGCAGAAATAGCCATGGCATGACTGGGCTCTTGGCTATTTCTGCACCAATTGGACTGCATTCTTTCTAACTGACCCCCATAATATATAGTTCACAAGAGTGGAAGAAGCCAACCACAAGCTCCAAGAAAATCAACAGCAGTTTATTATGTAGACACAATGAACCCAACACAGGCCGTGTTTTGACTCTCAAGCCTTCCTCAGGGGTTCTTGTTTAGCCAACAGAAAAAGCGTAAATATAGTGTATAAAATAACAGCACTTGACTCCGTGAGTCAGGATTCCAAACAGCATAAAAAACCTGCCCTCTGCACTGATCCGATAGCTACACATGAAAACAGCATGGTCCAACCTTTGAAAGCATAGCTGCATTTTCAAAATGCTGTATGGCTCATCAGTCTCCATGAAACAGGCAGTGTTGACACGAATTGCATTAGCCACAGGGTACCTGGGGGGGGGGGGGGGTCTGAGCCCCCCATTTTGGATTCAGGCCTCCCCAAAATAGTGGCACTGTCCGCTGTGGCTAAGGGGGATCCTCAAGCCTTGCCAGCAGAAAGGGTCCTCCACTGATGGCCTGACAGTCGGTGGCACCTTCTTTGGACCCCCCTCCACGCATGTGTCAATTTTTATGCATGTGTAAAAACTGAGCATACACGGTGGGGGGGGGGGGCAGCAGCGGCCCATGGAAACAGTCGCCAAGGTCACCAATAGAGGACATTTTCTGCTAGTGGGGCTTTAGGAATCCACCTAACTCAGGTGCTTGGAGGTCATGGGGGAGGGGATGGAGTGGTGGGGGCAGACTGCAGTGGGTAGGGAAAGGTTTTGCCCCCCCCCCCACACTTTGGGCTCAGGCTTCTCACAAATATTTATGGTCTTGTTTCACAATTGGGTGACATGGGAGCAGTGGCATTCCTAGTTGGGGGTGGCCCGCCCCGGGTGCACGCCGCTGGGGGGGGTGCCCCGCACACCTGTCCGTCATTCGTTCCATGCTCCCTCTGCCTCGGAACTCGTTCCTGAGCATGGAACGAACTGCAGACAGGCGCGCGCGGCACCCCCCCAGCGGCGTGCACCCGGGGGGGGGTGCTTTCGCGGAGGGGTGTCCTTTTGCCGGGGGGGTCGCGCTGCATCCGGGGGGGGGTCGCTGCACCCGGGGGCGGGGCGCATCGGCGATCCGCCCCGGGTGTCAGCCCCCCTAGGAACGCCACTGCATGGGAGAGAACTTATACGGCCAAATGAGAAGGAAAGGAAGAACTGACAGCCCCACCTGAGGCTGGAAGGACTCAAAGAAGGAGATTCAGGAAGAGGAAGTAGAAGAGATGCTGTGCGTAACGTGTGAGTGGCACAACGCCAGGCCTAGCTATCTGTGCTGTGCATGCTGATTTTGAATTTCCCCTTGCCAGGGCTCATATTATATCTAGAAAACAGTTTTACATACAAAAAAAAATAAGGAAATACATAAAGATCTTCTTTTTACCTTGTGTCGTTTTTTTTTTTAAGTCTTTAGGAGTAATCCATCAAACTGCTGTTGAAGTCTAATAGTTTACCCTGAGCATGAACTAATTTCAGTCTACCTGTTAGAAGAGACAGAAGGAAAGGAGTTATACTTTGAAAATTCAACTCTTTATTACAATCTCTTCATACTGGGCAGTGAGATGATACAACTCTAAACTCTTACGACACCTGCAAGATAGGCCTTACCTGATGTTTCAATTTCCTTGCCCTTATAAAGTGGTCTATACAACTGAATTGGAACGAACCCTCCCTTATCAAATAATCAAACGGTGGAATATGCTTCCCTCAAATGTTCGTTACCAATCCAATTATTTGCTGTTTAGGAAACAACTCGAAACTTGGATTTTTTTTTACAAATTTCTTTTTAAAGTAACTGTTGTTGGTTTTAATAACATCAAGCTGTAATTCACGGAAAACTGTCCCTGTTTTCTTTCTCATAGTAGATGACGGCAGAAAAAGACCTGCACGGTCCATCCAGTCTGCCCAACAAGATAAACTCATATGTATTAATTTTTGTGTATACCCTACCTTGATTTGTACCTGTCCTCTTCAGGGCACAGACCGTATAAGTCTGCCCAGCACTATCCCCGCCTCCCAACCACCAGCCCCACCTCCCAACCACTGGCTCTGGTACAGACCGTATAAGTCTGCCCAGCACAATCCCCGCCTCCCACCACCGGCTCTGACACCCAATCTCGGCTAAGCTCCTGAGGATCTATTCCTTCTGAACAGGATTCATTTATGTTTATCCCACGCATGTTTGAATTCCGTTACCATTTTCATTTCCACCACCTCCCGCGGGAGGGCATTCCAAGCATCCACCACTCTCTCCGTGAAGAAATACTTCCTGACATTTTTCTTCAGTCTGCCCCCCTTCAATCTCATTTCATGTCCTCTCGTTCTACCGCCTTCCCCTCTCCGGAAAAGGTTCATTTGCGGATTAATACCTTTCAAGTATTTGAACGTCTGTATCATATCACCCCTGTTTCTCCTTTCCTCCAGGGTATACATGTTCAGGTCAACAAGTCTCTCCTCATACATCTTGGAACGCAAATCCCATACCATTCTCGTAGCTTTTCTTTGCACTGCTTCTATTTTTTTTAACATCCTTCGCAAGATACAGCCTCCGAAACTGAACACAATACTCCAGGTGGGGCCTCACCAATGTCTTATACAGGGGTATTAAAACCTCTTTTCTTCTGCTAGTCACACCTCTCTCTATACAGCCTAGCAATCTTCTAGCTACGGCCACCGCCTTGTCACACTGTTTCTCGTAAGTGATTGTGAGCTGCACTGATCCACCTAATGGTGCGTGCGGCATATAAGCATTGATTGTAGGGGTAGGGAATGGCCCAGACCAGCAGACTCTTGGTTATACAGAACGAAAGAAAGAAGATGAGTGGCCTGTTAAACAAAGTAGGGTCATCATTTAGTGGTATTCCAACAGCATGGCAATTATTCACTTTTGATTTATGTCTTTACAATGCACAGGGAGATTCCTCCATTGATACTAGAATAATTTCAAAATAACACTGCATTCCATCCCAAAGCAATGGTACTATCATGCTGAATTAGTAAGGAATTAGCACTGTGACGGCAGTGAAATAATGCCAAAATAGTAATGTGTTATAGAGGGGTAGCATCATATTGGCAATGTAGAAAATGTAACATGGAGAACAGCTGATTGTATACATGTGCTCCATAGTAATCTTATTTGTTGGGAATTCTTTTCATAATCTTCCAGTCTACAAGCACGCTTATTTTCGAATGAGAAGGCCGGCCATCTTCCGACAGAAATCGGGAGATGGCCGACCATCTCCTGAACCTGGCCAAATCGGTATAATCGAAAGCTGATTTTGGCCGGCTTCAACTGCATTCCGTCGCAGGGCCGGCCAAAGTTAAAGGGGGCATTTTGGCAGGGTAAGGAAGGCGGGACGGGGGATGTGGTTACGAGATGGTCGGCTTCGGCCGATAATGGAAAAAAAAAAAAGGCCGGCTCTGACGAGCACTTCGCCGGCTTCAATTGGTTGATTTATTTTTAGGACCAATCCTCCAAAAAATGCCCCAACTGACCAGATGACCACTGGAGGAAATCGGGGATCACCTCCCCTTACTGCCCCAGTGGTCACCAACCCCCTCCCACCCAAAAAAACAATTTAAAAAACATTTTTTGCCAGCCTCTATGCCAGCCTCAAATGTCATACCCAGCTCCATCACAGCAGTATGCAGGTCCCTGGAGCAGTTTTTAGTGGTTGCAGTGCACTTCAGGCAGGAGGACCCAGGCCCATACTCCCCCCCCCCACTTGTGGTGATAAATGTGAGCCCTCCAAAACCCACCACAAACCTACTGTACCCACATATAGGTGCCCCCCTTTACCCTTTAAGGGCTATGGTAGTGGTGTACAGTTGTGGGGAGTGGGTTTTGGGGGGCTCAGCACCCAAGGTATGGGAGCTATGCACCTGGGATCAATTTGTGAAGTCCACTGCAGTGCCCCCTAGGGTGCCCAGTTGGTGTCCTGGCATGTGAGGGGCCCCTGCACTATAAATGCTGGCTCCTCCCATGACCAAATGGCTTGGATTTGGCCGGGTTTGAGATGGCCGCCATTAGTTTCCATTATCGGCGGGAAACCAATGGCGGTGATCTCTAACACCGGTGATCTCTAACGCTGGCCCAAATGTTGAGATTTGGCCGGCCCCGACCGTGTTATCGAAACGAAAGATGGCCGGCTATCTTGTTTCGATAATACGGTCGGGTATGCCGCTTTCCGGGCCTGGCTTTAGAGATGGCGGCCCATGTAGATGGCTGGACCATTCGATTATGCCCCTCAAAATGATCCTTAGCTCCCATGGCTCACGCAACTGATATGTTAAGATGGTGTTTCATTATTCACAAATTATATACGGGAGCTTTTGCATGGCTAATTTTATTCAGCACAAGGCCTTTTGGATAAGAAAATTCATAGTATTCATTTTTTGACCATGAGTAGTGTTTTGGCCATTCAAATCAAGGTCTATAATCTCCCAACTAGCAAGAGTGAATTTATTTTGAGAGGATGGGAAAGGAACGCCCTGAAAGGGAAGGAAAGAATAGCATTTGATGGACAAAAATGAGGGAAGTCACTATGTGGGAGAGGGAATCCCAGGCATCGTGCAATAGTGACATCTAGTGACCAGAGTTAACATCTTGGATTGCAGTGCTCTGGAAGGAGCCCTGGACAGGGGTTGGAACTGTAAAGACTGGGATGGGTAAGTTGAAATAAGGATATAAAATAGATGGATAAAATTGCCAAGTGGTATAGCAAATTCAATAAAACTATACATTATGAGGATGCTAACCCCTCACTACCCAATACATCCCAATGGCTTGTTTTTGTGTGTTTTTCCCTTGGACTTTTTTTTTTCCCGAAAATGATCCAAAATGACAGGCGCACTGAACACAAACACAGCTAGCAAATGACCATTTTCAAAACAAAAAGATAGACGATTTTCTAGTTCGAAAATTGCTATGTTCACCATTTTATTTTTGGACGTTTTCATCAAAACGTACAAAATTGGATTATCAAAAATGTCCTTCTATCTGTGGAGTATGATGGTGCTTTCTTGCTCTTCTCTTTTTTCTATTTTATTTTTTCTCACGTTTATTGTTTTATGTGCTTTGAATGCTATTTTTATCAGGGGAATGTTATATAAAGAAAAATCTGGGTACCGGTGATATTCAGTGGCATTTCATGGACAGCTATCCAGGCAAGTTAAGAGTGCTATTTCTGCAGTCCTACGTTTCTGGATAGTTAAGACTGTAAAGACTGTAAAGCAGTGAATGATTTCAGCTGTGGCCAGAAGTCAGACCTGGCTGGAGAAACAGGAAGTGACTTGAACTGTGTCCAGGAACCTGGCCATGCTGGGGAAGCAATGAGTGATTTGAACTGTGTCCAGAAGTCATGCCATACTGGGGAAGCAGTGAGTGATTTGAACTGTGTCCAGATGTCATGCCATGCTGGGGAAGCAGTGAGTGATTTGAACTGTGTCCAGAAGTCATGCCATACTGGGGAAGCAGTGAGTGATTTGAACTGTGTCCAGATGTCGTGCCATGCTGGGGAAGCAGTGAGTGATTTGAACTGTGTCCAGATGTCGTACCATGCTGGGGAAGCAGTAAGTGATTTGTCCAGAAGTCGTGCCATGCTGGGGAAGCAGTGAGTGATTTGAACTATGTCCAGAAGTCATGCCATGCTAGGAAGCAGTGAGTAATTTAAACTGTGTCCAGAAGTGGTGCCATGCTGGGGAAGCAGTGAGTGATTTGAACTGAGTTCAGAACACTGCCATGCTGATGAAACAGTGAGTGATTTAAAACTGTGTCCAGGAATCAGGCCATGCTGGGGAAGCAGTGAATGATTTAAACTGTATCCAGAAACTGTGGCTGGCGGGGGGAAGGAACAAGGGGTGATATGTGCTGTAACCAAGGACTGTGTCTGGAAGAGGAAATGTCTTGGCCTTGCTGATGGAATAAAGCGGTTTTAAGCATATTTTTGGAGTCTGCTTCTGGGAGTGCTGTGTCCAGGGAAGGGCCCTTCCAGGGTCAGCCGAGTTCATACCTGCAGGAAGGCCTGAAGGTGGTGGCCTGCTGACAATAGTTAAGACTGCTATTCCTGCAGTCCTACTTGTCCAAATAGTTATCTGGCACTGCCACTCAATATCACCACTGCCTGGATAACTTCAGAGACTGCTCTGTCTCCACCCTGACACTACATAGATGGTGCCACAGAAATTTGCCCATGTATCCAGGTATGTGTTACCAAATATCTGGATGTGGACTAGGCAGTACAGTTTAACCAGGCAGCAGCTTGCATATAATAAATGTAAACCACTTTGATCTTATCACAGAAAATCCAATCATTCTTACCCTTAAATCATTTTCGGTATCGGGCCCTAAGGTATTTTGACTTTATTCCACAGAGGTTTACCCTGGGCTTATTTGAAACCTCTCTGGACTTTGCAAGAAAAGCGCCATAAGTACCAAAGCAAATCTAAATCTATTTCACAAGCTATGTTCAATGAATCTCAGATACAGCTTGAAGTAACCATATAGGGGCATTTTCGACCGAGGACGCCCATCTCTAAGGGCGCCCATCTCCGAGGACGGCGCCGCAAAGGGGCGGGGCCGACCGTATTTTTGAACGAGATGGCCGGCCATCTTTCGTTTCGATAATACGGTTGGGGCTGACCAAATGTCAGAGATGGCTGGCCTCGGTTTTTGCCGATAATGGAAACCGAAGCCGACCATCTCAAACCCAGCCAAATCCAAGGCATTTGGTCATGGGAGGAGCCAGCATTTGTAGTGCACTGGTCTCCCTGACATGCCAGGACACCAACTGGGCACCCTAGGGGGCACTTCTAAAGAAAAAAAAATTTTAAATAGCTCCCAGGTGCATAGCTCCCTTACCTTGGGTGCTAAGCCCCCCAAATCCCCCTAAACCCACTTCCCACAACTATACACCACTACCATAGCCCTAAGGAGTGAAGCGGTTTCGGGTGGGTTTTGGAGGGCTCCCATTTTCCACCACAAGTGTAACAGGTAGGGGAGGATGGGCCTGGGTCTGCCTACTTGAAGTGCACTGCACCCACTAAAACTGCTCCAGGGACCTCTATACTGCTGCGATGGAACTGAGTATGACATTTGAGGCTGGCAAAAAAAGTTTTTAAAGTTGTTTTTTTGAGGGTGGGAGGGGGTTAGTGACCACTGGGGCAGTCAGGGGAGGTGATCCCCGATTCCCTCCGGTGGTCATCTGGTCAGTTTGGGCACTTTTTTGGGACTTGGACCTGAAAAAAATGGGACCAAATAAAGTGGACCAAATTCTCGCCAGGGACGCCCTTCTTTTTTCCATTATCAGGCGAAGCTGGCCATCTCAAAGCACACCCCCGTACCGCCTTCACTACCCTACCGAAACGCCCCCTTGATGTTTGGCTGGCTCCGCGACGGAAAGCAGTTGGCGCCGGCCAAAACTGGCTTTCGATTATACCGATTTGGCCGGCTTTAGGAGATTGCCGGCCATCTCCCGATTTGTGTCGGAAGATGGCCGTCGATCTCCTTTGAAAATAAGCTGGATAGGATGCCTTTGTCTCATAAACTGCTATAAATAGAGCCATTATACAAATTATTATTTTAGCCTTTTCAGTTGTATGAAGCACTTGAAACTATGATGTTGTTACTTTAAAATTTTAATATATAAAGTCAGTACTTTAGTAGTAAATAGGCTGGCAGGAGCTCAGTGATTCCTACTCCCTCCCCCCCCCAAAAAAAATAATACTACTGTTATCTCCCCACCTTGCTTCTTCCTAGCTTTCTAAAATTAAAATATGAATATATTTATAGAAGAGCAGAGCAAAATTTACATGCGTACACACACAAACACACATCCACCCCGGAATGCCATTTCTTCTCCAGCTGCAAGTTCTATATTAACAATATTTATTTCTGAGAAAAGTTTATAGATCAAACAAACAATTTTAACATACTAATTTATTGCTCATCGCAATTTATACTTCCCTTGATTTCTTATCAATGTTCTCTGCGTAACTAAATTTTAATTTTACCCAGAGCAGAGCAAATGAGTGGAAAGAGACACAGCGAGAGAGGGGGGGGGGGGGGGGGGGGGGAAAAGAGAGAGAGAGAAAAAAAAGAGAAAGAGAAAGAAAGAGACAGAAAAGGGAGAGAGAGAGAGAATGAGAGAAAAAAGGGAGAGAGAGAGAGAGAGACAGAAACAGAGAAAGAAAGAGAAAGAGACAGAGGCAGAGAGAAAAAAAGGCAGAGAGAGTATAAGAAAAAGCGAGACAAAAAGGAGGAGAGAGAGAGAGAAAGAGATACAGAGAGAGAGAGAGAAAAGCGAGAGAGAGAGAGAGAAAAGAGATACAGAGAGAGAGAGAGAAAAGCGAGAGAGAGAGAGAGAGAAAGAGATACAGAGAGAGAGAGAGAAAAGGGAGAGAGAGAGAGAGAAAGAGATACAGAGAGAGAGAGAGAAAAGCGAGAGGGAGAGAAAGAGAGAGAAAAAAGGGAGAGAGAGAGAACGAGAGAAAAAAGGGAGAGGGAGACAGAGACAGAAACAGAGAAAGAGACAGAAGCAGAGAGAAAAAAAGGGAGAGAGAATAAGAAAAAGCGAGACAAAAAGGAGGAGAGAGAGAGAGAAAAGGGAGAGAGAGAGAGAGAAAGAGATACAGAAAGAGAGAGAAAAGCGAGAGGGAGAGAAAGAGAGAGAAAAAAAAGGAGAGAGAGAGAACGAGAGAAAAAAGGGAGAGGGAGACAGAGACAGAAACAGAGAAAGAAAGAGAAAGAGACAGAGGCAGAGAGAAAAAGAGAGAGAGAATAAGAAAAAGCGAGACAAAAAGGAGAGAGAGAGAGAGAGAAAAAAGGGAGAGAGAGAGAGAGAGAGAGAGAGAAAGATACAGAGAGAGAGAGAAAAGCGAGAGGGAAAGAAAGAGAGAGAAAAAAGGGAGGAGAGAGAGAGAGAGAGAAAGATACAGAGAGAGAGAGAAAAGCGAGAGGAAAAAGAGAGAGAAAAAAGGGAGAGAGAGAGAACGAGAGAAAAAAGGGAGAGGGAGACAGAGACAGAAACAGAGAAAGAAAGAGAAAGAGACAGAGGCAGAGAGAAAAAAGGGAGAGAGAGAATAAGAAAAAGCGAGACAAAAAGGAGGAGAGAGAGAGAGAGAGAGAAAGGGAGAGAGAGAGAGAGAGAAAGAGATACAGAGAGAGAGAGAAAGAGAGAGAAAAAAGGGAGAGAGAGAGAACGAGAGAAAAAAGGGAGAGGGAGAGAGAGACATAAAGAGAGAGAGAAAGAGACAGAGAAAGAGAGAGAGAGAAAAAGGGAGAGGGAGAGAGAGACATAAATAGAGAGACATAAAGAGAGAGAGAAGAGAGAGAGAAAAAGGGAGAGAGAGAACGAGCTAGAAAAAGGGGGGGGGGGAGAGAGAGAGAGAGGGAAAAGGGAGAGAGAGAGAGAGAGAGAACAAGAGAGATTAATGTGGTTACTACATGGGCAGTGAGCAAATTCCAGGCTCATGACTTATTATAGCCCACCCGGCAGCAACTGCATTTACAGCCTCACTCTGGGACTGCCCTCATTATTTGACTCCCCTGTGGATCCGAGAAAGGGAGGTGGGGGTGAAGCAAGGAAAGAGCGATAAACTTCAAATGATAATAGCTATGCTGTTGGGTATTTTTTTCCCCCTCAGCAATTGGGAGCATCAGAAATATTCTCTGAAGATCTAGAGTTAAATGTCAAAAGGAACTGTGTTCGCCAGCACATTCATTTGTCATAAATGGGCCCCATTCACCACCTTCCTCTATCTTTGCATCTACATAACAATTCTCCCTTTCAAATCAGGCTGGCAGACAGCAAAGAGGCAAGAAGCAAATTTCATAATCCATTCAGCAGTACTGCACAGCTCAAAGGAGTGGCTGAGGGTTATAGAACAAGTCTCCTCCAGATCACCAGCTCCAACCCAGTTTAGATCAAAAAAGTTCACATTAGAAAAACAGCATACCAGTTGAGCTTGGCGCCCTTGTTGGCAGTCTCGGTAGAGGGATCAGAGAGTACACCTGCCTCAAGTCAGATCAAATACTACTACTATTACTATTTAGCATTTCTATAGCGCTACAAGGCGTACGCAGCGCTGCACAAACATAGAAGAAAGACAGTCCCTGCTCAAAGAGCTTACAATCTAATAGACAAAAAAAAATAAAGTAAGCAAATCAAATCAATTAATGTGAACAGGAAGGAAGAGAGGAGGGTAGGTGGAGGCGAGTGGTTACAAGTGGTTACAAGTCAAAAGCAATGTTAAAGAGGTGGGCTTTCAGTCTAGATTTAAAGGTGGCCAAGGATGGGGCAAGACGTAGGGGCTCAGGAAGTTTATTCCAGGCGTAGGGTGCAGCGAGACAAAAGGCGCGAAGTCTGGAGTTGGCAGTAGTGGAGAAGGGAACAGATAAGAAGGATTTATCCATGGAGCGGAGTGCACGGGAAGGGGTGTAGGGAAGGACGAGTGTGGAGAGATACTGGGGAGCAGCAGAGTGAGTACATTTATAGGTTAGTAGAAGAAGTTTGAACAGGATGCGAAAACGGATAGGGAGCCAGTGAAGGGTCTTGAGGAGATCCTGCAAAGTCTGCAGAGTGAAAGGCCTACATTACCCAATTAGAGGGTAATAATACAACTGAGTATGTAGGCAGGGAAGGCATTCACATTGCAGCTCTTTTATAAAAACAACATATTCAGCTATGTACCTTTATAGCAGAGCCTAACCGAAAGCTCCTGTAACTGAACGTGTGCAGGTGCCAGTAGAAATGGCACAGATGTGTACATTTTACAAAATTCATGCAGACGTGCCAGTCCCACCCCACTTTGCCCACTAACCCTCAACAGCGGTCCCTTTAGAGCAGGGTGGGGCAGGTTGCACTGCCATTATCTTTGCGTGTACCCAGGATGTAGGTAAATGAGGGGTATCAGTTTCTAGAGTCATCAGTTGAAGAAAAGAAAAGAAAACCTCTCAAGAACACTAAATACTGGAAAAAGAAATTGTTTAAAAAAGGAACATCAATCAACAGAATTTTGCTTGTATGTTTCCTTGGCTTTTGCCATTAGCTAACTACTGCGATACACACATGAATAAATCAGTTGGGCTTGAAAAGAAAAGGCGGCTATTGGATAGCTTGAAAGAGTTTCTTTAACACCCACGCTATTCTTACTGCTGCTGAACGCCAAACAGCCAGTTTACCCAGTCACACCAGCAAACCTCTTCACTTAGAAAATCACTCACCACACAAAGCATGAAATGGGCCTTCCCAGTGCAGGAGCTTTTAAATTTGCAGACCTGGGAGGAGTATACTGTTCACTAGGGATGGGTAGGGTGGCCAACTAGATCCAGTTTTGCCTGACAGGGTTCATTTAGTCCTGGCCTTACCCCATTGCATGCAGGGATGTGGTTCTCATTTCCCCATTGAATTCCCTAAGAAAAGCAAGGCTACCAGTCCCTGCATACATTGGCGTAAATCTGGATCTACCCTGTTGGGTGAATCTGGATCTAGTTGGCAACCCAAGGGTGGGCGTCCAGAAAAGGTTTGCTTTGTGTCACTTCCTATTTACGGGCACTTTTTTTTTTTTTTTACTTTGGGTTTTCTTGGCCATTTTGCTGTTACTGGAGCAAGTCATTAAGAACTGGTTTCTATAAATGGTTCTCCGAATTAAGAACCAGAAAAAAATCAGCACAGTGCTATTCTGTAAAGGGCTTGTGTCCTTAATGGAATAGCACTTAAGCGCACATCATGGGCCAGATTCTATATAAGGCACCTAAAAAATCTGCACGGTAAACAATTCCACCTAAGCATATTCTATAAGCGGCGCCTAGATTTAGGTACGGTATATAGAATACACCTAGTTGATTTCCCAGTGCCTAAAACTACGCACCCCCATTTACGCCAACAAAAATGTGGCATAAATCACTGTGCATAGATTTACGCGCACTGGGTCATATTCTAACTATGCGTGTAAATTTGGGAACGCCCACAGAACACCCATTTCCCCATCCATAGCCACGCCCCTTTTGAACTGCGCGCTTTAGAATTTAGGTGTTCGTTACCGAATACACTTAGCGAGTTGTGCACGTAAATTCTAATTATTGCTAATTCGTGCTCATTATTGCTTGTTAAGTGCTATTATCAATGCTGATTAGCTTGTTAAGCCAATTAATTATGCACGTTGATATAGAATATGCCTAGTTTTCAATGCAAATCTCTAAGCACGCTATATTTATTTATTTATATTATTTAACTCTCCGCCACCCTAGTCGCAAAGGTCTCAAGTATAAATCAATTCATGGATCCAGCTTCTCATTTATAGGCACAAGACTCTGGAATGTACTCCCAAAAACCCTGAGGACTACGTACGACCAACTCATCTTCCGGAAATTACTAAAGACTTACCTGTTCGGAAGAGCATATCCTACTGACCCAACTTAATTACCTAACTCCAACAACACAAAGAA